>NC_089838.1:307265842-307315842 GCF_035609145.1 Eleutherodactylus coqui | reverse complement strand
TAACGAGGCCTCTTGCAAGTGGTTGTTGATGCCATCCATGCTTAAAAATGAGTTTTCAAATCATGAAACTGATTTTTTTTCTACTTATTACTGAAAAAGGGTCTCAGCAGTTCCCATATGGTCTAGCGGTTAGGATTCCTGGTTCTCACCCAGGCGGCCCGGGTTCGACTCCCGGTATGGGAATGAGCATTTTCCTAAGCTTGCAACTACATCGAAAGACCCTCTGAATTAAGATAGCGCTCAAAAAGTTCATAAAAGTATCATTCAGGCTTGCCGTCTACAAGAGCACCTTTGCTTTTTCATCAAGAATGCCGTGACCCGGATTCGAACCGGGGTTGCTGCGGCCACAACGCAGAGTACTAACCACTATACGATCACGGCGACATTCACGAGCCAGGTAGGAGTCGAACCTACAATCTTCTGATCCGTAGTCAGACGCGTTATCCATTGCGCCACTGGCCCTGTGTGAGAGGTTGCCACTAATCATGCTCCCCATTTTGGACTTTTGCTACGCTCGCAGCCATATTCAAAGACCTCAACACGGTTGCTTTTAGCCCCTAGCCAAAACCCTTCTGCCTTGTTTGCTACCTTTCCATATTATCCAGTATCGTTTCGGTATTGAATGGCAAAGAGCAGTGCCTATCCAGTTAAGGCGGAGGGAAAAAACAAGGATAGATCCATGCCCCGTGTGAGGATCGAACTCACGACCTTCAGATTATGAGACTGACGCGCTACCTACTGCGCTAACGAGGCATCTTACGTGTGATTGGTTGTTGCCGTCCAGAGATAAGATGGAATTGGAATTCTGTAAGCACAAAACTTCTTTTTTTTTTTTTTTTTAATATGTACATGTATATATCTACATATATTGGAAAGTTTAAAGCAAGCTGTGAAAGCAACTTTTCCCATATGGTCTAGCGGTTAGGATTCCTGGTTTTCACCCAGGCGGCCTGGGTTCGACTCCCGGTATGGGAATGAGTGTTTTGCTAAGCTTGTGCCTGCATTCAAAGGCCTGCACCTTTCTTGCAGAATTAAGCGGCTTAGTTTGCAGATGCTCTTGGCAGCCAAAAATGCTGCGCTAACGAGGCCACTTGCAAGTGGTTGTTGATGCCATCCATGCTTAAAAATGAGTTTTCAAATCATGAAACTGATTTTTTTTCTACTTATTACTGAAAAAGGGTCTCAGCGGTTCCCATATGGTCTAGCGGTTAGGATTCCTGGTTCTCACCAAGGCGGCCTGGGTTCGACTCCCGGTATGGGAATGAGCATTTTCCTAAGCTTGCAACTACATCGAAAGACCCTCTGAATTAAGATAGCGCTCAAAAAGTTCATAAAAGTATCATTCAGGCTTGCCGTCTACAAGAGCACCTTTGCTTTTTCATCAAGAATGCCATGACCCGGATTCGAACCGGGGTTGCTGCGGGCACAACGCAGAGTACTAACCACTATACGATCACGGCGACATTCACGAGCCAGGTAGGAGTCGAACCTACAATCTTCTGATCCGTAGTCAGACGCGTTATCCATTGCGCCACTGGCCCTGTGTGAGAGGTTGCCACTAATCATGCTCCCCATTTTGGACTTTTGCTACGCTCGCAGCCATATTCAAAGACCTCAACACGGTTGCTTTTAGCCCCTAGCCAAAACCCTTCTGCCTTGTTTGCTACCTTTCCATATTATCCAGTATCGTTTCGGTATTGAATGGCAAAGAGCAGTGCCTATCCAGTTAAGGCGGAGGGAAAAAACAAGGATAGATCCATGCCCCGTGTGAGGATCGAACTCACGACCTTCAGATTATGAGACTGACGCGCTACCTACTGCGCTAACGAGGCATCTTGCGTGTGATTGGTTGTTGCCGTCCAGAGATAAGATGGAATTCTGTAAGCACAAAACTTCTTTTTTTTTTTAATATGTACATGTATATATCTACATATATTGGAAAGTTTAAAGCAAGCTGTGAAAGCAACTTTTCCCATATGGTCTAGCGGTTAGGATTCCTGGTTTTCACCCAGGCGGCCTGGGTTCGACTCCCGGTATGGGAATGAGTGTTTTGCTAAGCTTGTGCCTGCATTCAAAGGCCTGCACCTTTCTTGCAGAATTAAGCGGCTTAGTTTGCAGATGCTCTTGGCAGCCAAAAATGCTGCGCTAACGAGGCCACTTGCAAGTGGTTGTTGATGCCATCCATGCTTAAAAATGAGTTTTCAAATCATGAAACTGATTTTTTTTCTACTTATTACTGAAAAAGGGTCTCAGCGGTTCCCATATGGTCTAGCGGTTAGGATTCCTGGTTCTCACCAAGGCGGCCCGGGTTCGACTCCCGGTATGGGAATGAGCATTTTCCTAAGCTTGCAACTACATCGAAAGACCCTCTGAATTAAGATAGCGCTCAAAAAGTTCATAAAAGTATCATTCAGGCTTGCCGTCTACAAGAGCACCTTTGCTTTTTCATCAAGAATGCCGTGACCCGGATTCGAACCGGGGTTGCTGCGGCCACAACGCAGAGTACTAACCACTATACGATCACGGCGACATTCACGAGCCAGGTAGGAGTCGAACCTACAATCTTCTGATCCGTAGTCAGACGCGTTATCCATTGCGCCACTGGCCCTGTGTGAGAGGTTGCCACTAATCATGCTCCCCATTTTGGACTTTTGCTACGCTCGCAGCCATATTCAAAGACCTCAACACGGTTGCTTTTAGCCCCTAGCCAAAACCCTTCTGCCTTGTTTGCTACCTTTCCATATTATCCAGTATCGTTTCGGTATTGAATGGCAAAGAGCAGTGCCTATCCAGTTAAGGCGGAGGGAAAAAACAAGGATAGATCCATGCCCCGTGTGAGGATCGAACTCACGACCTTCAGATTATGAGACTGACGCGCTACCTACTGCGCTAACGAGGCATCTTACGTGTGATTGGTTGTTGCCGTCCAGAGATAAGATGGAATTGGAATTCTGTAAGCACAAAACTTCTTTTTTTTTTTTTTTTTAATATGTACATGTATATATCTACATATATTGGAAAGTTTAAAGCAAGCTGTGAAAGCAGCTTTTCCCATATGGTCTAGCGGTTAGGATTCCTGGTTTTCACCCAGGCGGCCCGGGTTCGACTCCCGGTATGGGAATGAGTGTTTTGCTAAGCTTGTGCCTGCATTCAAAGGCCTGCACCTTTCTTGCAGAATTAAGCGGCTTAGTTTGCAGATGCTCTTGGCAGCCAAAAATGCTGCGCTAACGAGGCCACTTGCAAGTGGTTGTTGATGCCATCCATGCTTAAAAATGAGTTTTCAAATCATGAAACTGATTTTTTTTCTACTTATTACTGAAAAAGGGTCTCAGCGGTTCCCATATGGTCTAGCGGTTAGGATTCCTGGTTCTCACCCAGGCGGCCCGGGTTCGACTCCCGGTATGGGAATGAGCATTTTCCTAAGCTTGCAACTACATCGAAAGACCCTCTGAATTAAGATAGCGCTCAAAAAGTTCATAAAAGTATCATTCAGGCTTGCCGTCTACAAGAGCACCTTTGCTTTTTCATCAAGAATGCCGTGACCCGGATTCGAACCGGGGTTGCTGCGGCCACAACGCAGAGTACTAACCACTATACGATCACGGCGACATTCACGAGCCAGGTAGGAGTCGAACCTACAATCTTCTGATCCGTAGTCAGACGCGTTATCCATTGCGCCACTGGCCCTGTGTGAGAGGTTGCCACTAATCATGCTCCCCATTTTGGACTTTTGCTACGCTCGCAGCCATATTCAAAGACCTCAACACGGTTGCTTTTAGCCCCTAGCCAAAACCCTTCTGCCTTGTTTGCTACCTTTCCATATTATCCAGTATCGTTTCGGTATTGAATGGCAAAGAGCAGTGCCTATCCAGTTAAGGCGGAGGGAAAAAACAAGGATAGATCCATGCCCCGTGTGAGGATCGAACTCACGACCTTCAGATTATGAGACTGACGCGCTACCTACTGCGCTAACGAGGCATCTTGCGTGTGATTGGTTGTTGCCGTCCAGAGATAAGATGGAATTCTGTAAGCACAAAACTTCTTTTTTTTTTTAATATGTACATGTATATATCTACATATATTGGAAAGTTTAAAGCAAGCTGTGAAAGCAACTTTTCCCATATGGTCTAGCGGTTAGGATTCCTGGTTTTCACCCAGGCGGCCTGGGTTCGACTCCCGGTATGGGAATGAGTGTTTTGCTAAGCTTGTGCCTGCATTCAAAGGCCTGCACCTTTCTTGCAGAATTAAGCGGCTTAGTTTGCAGATGCTCTTGGCAGCCAAAAATGCTGCGCTAACGAGGCCACTTGCAAGTGGTTGTTGATGCCATCCATGCTTAAAAATGAGTTTTCAAATCATGAAACTGATTTTTTTTCTACTTATTACTGAAAAAGGGTCTCAGCGGTTCCCATATGGTCTAGCGGTTAGGATTCCTGGTTCTCACCAAGGCGGCCCGGGTTCGACTCCCGGTATGGGAATGAGCATTTTCCTAAGCTTGCAACTACATCGAAAGACCCTCTGAATTAAGATAGCGCTCAAAAAGTTCATAAAAGTATCATTCAGGCTTGCCGTCTACAAGAGCACCTTTGCTTTTTCATCAAGAATGCCGTGACCCGGATTCGAACCGGGGTTGCTGCGGCCACAACGCAGAGTACTAACCACTATACGATCACGGCGACATTCACGAGCCAGGTAGGAGTCGAACCTACAATCTTCTGATCCGTAGTCAGACGCGTTATCCATTGCGCCACTGGCCCTGTGTGAGAGGTTGCCACTAATCATGCTCCCCATTTTGGACTTTTGCTACGCTCGCAGCCATATTCAAAGACCTCAACACGGTTGCTTTTAGCCCCTAGCCAAAACCCTTCTGCCTTGTTTGCTACCTTTCCATATTATCCAGTATCGTTTCGGTATTGAATGGCAAAGAGCAGTGCCTATCCAGTTAAGGCGGAGGGAAAAAACAAGGATAGATCCATGCCCCGTGTGAGGATCGAACTCACGACCTTCAGATTATGAGACTGACGCGCTACCTACTGCGCTAACGAGGCATCTTACGTGTGATTGGTTGTTGCCGTCCAGAGATAAGATGGAATTGGAATTCTGTAAGCACAAAACTTCTTTTTTTTTTTTTTTTAATATGTACATGTATATATCTACATATATTGGAAAGTTTAAAGCAAGCTGTGAAAGCAGCTTTTCCCATATGGTCTAGCGGTTAGGATTCCTGGTTTTCACCCAGGCGGCCCGGGTTCGACTCCCGGTATGGGAATGAGTGTTTTGCTAAGCTTGTGCCTGCATTCAAAGGCCTGCACCTTTCTTGCAGAATTAAGCGGCTTAGTTTGCAGATGCTCTTGGCAGCCAAAAATGCTGCGCTAACGAGGCCACTTGCAAGTGGTTGTTGATGCCATCCATGCTTAAAAATGAGTTTTCAAATCATGAAACTGATTTTTTTTCTACTTATTACTGAAAAAGGGTCTCAGCGGTTCCCATATGGTCTAGCGGTTAGGATTCCTGGTTCTCACCCAGGCGGCCCGGGTTCGACTCCCGGTATGGGAATGAGCATTTTCCTAAGCTTGCAACTACATCGAAAGACCCTCTGAATTAAGATAGCGCTCAAAAAGTTCATAAAAGTATCATTCAGGCTTGCCGTCTACAAGAGCACCTTTGCTTTTTCATCAAGAATGCCGTGACCCGGATTCGAACCGGGGTTGCTGCGGGCACAACGCAGAGTACTAACCACTATACGATCACGGCGACATTCACGAGCCAGGTAGGAGTCGAACCTACAATCTTCTGATCCGTAGTCAGACGCGTTATCCATTGCGCCACTGGCCCTGTGTGAGAGGTTGCCACTAATCATGCTCCCCATTTTGGACTTTTGCTACGCTCGCAGCCATATTCAAAAACCTCAACACGGTTGCTTTTAGCCCCTAGCCAAAACCCTTCTGCCTTGTTTGCTACCTTTCCATATTATCCAGTATCGTTTCGGTATTGAATGGCAAAGAGCAGTGCCTATCCAGTTAAGGCGGAGGGAAAAAACAAGGATAGATCCATGCCCCGTGTGAGGATCGAACTCACGACCTTCAGATTATGAGACTGACGCGCTACCTACTGCGCTAACGAGGCATCTTGCGTGTGATTGGTTGTTGCCGTCCAGAGATAAGATGGAATTCTGTAAGCACAAAACTTCTTTTTTTTTTTAATATGTACATGTATATATCTACATATATTGGAAAGTTTAAAGCAAGCTGTGAAAGCAACTTTTCCCATATGGTCTAGCGGTTAGGATTCCTGGTTTTCACCCAGGCGGCCTGGGTTCGACTCCCGGTATGGGAATGAGTGTTTTGCTAAGCTTGTGCCTGCATTCAAAGGCCTGCACCTTTCTTGCAGAATTAAGCGGCTTAGTTTGCAGATGCTCTTGGCAGCCAAAAATGCTGCGCTAACGAGGCCACTTGCAAGTGGTTGTTGATGCCATCCATGCTTAAAAATGAGTTTTCAAATCATGAAACTGATTTTTTTTCTACTTATTACTGAAAAAGGGTCTCAGCGGTTCCCATATGGTCTAGCGGTTAGGATTCCTGGTTCTCACCAAGGCGGCCCGGGTTCGACTCCCGGTATGGGAATGAGCATTTTCCTAAGCTTGCAACTACATCGAAAGACCCTCTGAATTAAGATAGCGCTCAAAAAGTTCATAAAAGTATCATTCAGGCTTGCCGTCTACAAGAGCACCTTTGCTTTTTCATCAAGAATGCCGTGACCCGGATTCGAACCGGGGTTGCTGCGGCCACAACGCAGAGTACTAACCACTATACGATCACGGCGACATTCACGAGCCAGGTAGGAGTCGAACCTACAATCTTCTGATCCGTAGTCAGACGCGTTATCCATTGCGCCACTGGCCCTGTGTGAGAGGTTGCCACTAATCATGCTCCCCATTTTGGACTTTTGCTACGCTCGCAGCCATATTCAAAGACCTCAACACGGTTGCTTTTAGCCCCTAGCCAAAACCCTTCTGCCTTGTTTGCTACCTTTCCATATTATCCAGTATCGTTTCGGTATTGAATGGCAAAGAGCAGTGCCTATCCAGTTAAGGCGGAGGGAAAAAACAAGGATAGATCCATGCCCCGTGTGAGGATCGAACTCACGACCTTCAGATTATGAGACTGACGCGCTACCTACTGCGCTAACGAGGCATCTTACGTGTGATTGGTTGTTGCCGTCCAGAGATAAGATGGAATTGGAATTCTGTAAGCACAAAACTTCTTTTTTTTTTTTTTTTTAATATGTACATGTATATATCTACATATATTGGAAAGTTTAAAGCAAGCTGTGAAAGCAGCTTTTCCCATATGGTCTAGCGGTTAGGATTCCTGGTTTTCACCCAGGCGGCCCGGGTTCGACTCCCGGTATGGGAATGAGTGTTTTGCTAAGCTTGTGCCTGCATTCAAAGGCCTGCACCTTTCTTGCAGAATTAAGCGGCTTAGTTTGCAGATGCTCTTGGCAGCCAAAAATGCTGCGCTAACGAGGCCACTTGCAAGTGGTTGTTGATGCCATCCATGCTTAAAAATGAGTTTTCAAATCATGAAACTGATTTTTTTTCTACTTATTACTGAAAAAGGGTCTCAGCGGTTCCCATATGGTCTAGCGGTTAGGATTCCTGGTTCTCACCCAGGCGGCCCGGGTTCGACTCCCGGTATGGGAATGAGCATTTTCCTAAGCTTGCAACTACATCGAAAGACCCTCTGAATTAAGATAGCGCTCAAAAAGTTCATAAAAGTATCATTCAGGCTTGCCGTCTACAAGAGCACCTTTGCTTTTTCATCAAGAATGCCGTGACCCGGATTCGAACCGGGGTTGCTGCGGCCACAACGCAGAGTACTAACCACTATACGATCACGGCGACATTCACGAGCCAGGTAGGAGTCGAACCTACAATCTTCTGATCCGTAGTCAGACGCGTTATCCATTGCGCCACTGGCCCTGTGTGAGAGGTTGCCACTAATCATGCTCCCCATTTTGGACTTTTGCTACGCTCGCAGCCATATTCAAAGACCTCAACACGGTTGCTTTTAGCCCCTAGCCAAAACCCTTCTGCCTTGTTTGCTACCTTTCCATATTATCCAGTATCGTTTCGGTATTGAATGGCAAAGAGCAGTGCCTATCCAGTTAAGGCGGAGGGAAAAAACAAGGATAGATCCATGCCCCGTGTGAGGATCGAACTCACGACCTTCAGATTATGAGACTGACGCGCTACCTACTGCGCTAACGAGGCATCTTGCGTGTGATTGGTTGTTGCCGTCCAGAGATAAGATGGAATTCTGTAAGCACAAAACTTCTTTTTTTTTTTTTTTAATATGTACATGTATATATCTACATATATTGGAAAGTTTAAAGCAAGCTGTGAAAGCAACTTTTCCCATATGGTCTAGCGGTTAGGATTCCTGGTTTTCACCCAGGCGGCCTGGGTTCGACTCCCGGTATGGGAATGAGTGTTTTGCTAAGCTTGTGCCTGCATTCAAAGGCCTGCACCTTTCTTGCAGAATTAAGCGGCTTAGTTTGCAGATGCTCTTGGCAGCCAAAAATGCTGCGCTAACGAGGCCACTTGCAAGTGGTTGTTGATGCCATCCATGCTTAAAAATGAGTTTTCAAATCATGAAACTGATTTTTTTTCTACTTATTACTGAAAAAGGGTCTCAGCGGTTCCCATATGGTCTAGCGGTTAGGATTCCTGGTTCTCACCAAGGCGGCCCGGGTTCGACTCCCGGTATGGGAATGAGCATTTTCCTAAGCTTGCAACTACATCGAAAGACCCTCTGAATTAAGATAGCGCTCAAAAAGTTCATAAAAGTATCATTCAGGCTTGCCGTCTACAAGAGCACCTTTGCTTTTTCATCAAGAATGCCGTGACCCGGATTCGAACCGGGGTTGCTGCGGCCACAACGCAGAGTACTAACCACTATACGATCACGGCGACATTCACGAGCCAGGTAGGAGTCGAACCTACAATCTTCTGATCCGTAGTCAGACGCGTTATCCATTGCGCCACTGGCCCTGTGTGAGAGGTTGCCACTAATCATGCTCCCCATTTTGGACTTTTGCTACGCTCGCAGCCATATTCAAAGACCTCAACACGGTTGCTTTTAGCCCCTAGCCAAAACCCTTCTGCCTTGTTTGCTACCTTTCCATATTATCCAGTATCGTTTCGGTATTGAATGGCAAAGAGCAGTGCCTATCCAGTTAAGGCGGAGGGAAAAAACAAGGATAGATCCATGCCCCGTGTGAGGATCGAACTCACGACCTTCAGATTATGAGACTGACGCGCTACCTACTGCGCTAACGAGGCATCTTACGTGTGATTGGTTGTTGCCGTCCAGAGATAAGATGGAATTGGAATTCTGTAAGCACAAAACTTCTTTTTTTTTTTTTTTTAATATGTACATGTATATATCTACATATATTGGAAAGTTTAAAGCAAGCTGTGAAAGCAGCTTTTCCCATATGGTCTAGCGGTTAGGATTCCTGGTTTTCACCCAGGCGGCCCGGGTTCGACTCCCGGTATGGGAATGAGTGTTTTGCTAAGCTTGTGCCTGCATTCAAAGGCCTGCACCTTTCTTGCAGAATTAAGCGGCTTAGTTTGCAGATGCTCTTGGCAGCCAAAAATGCTGCGCTAACGAGGCCACTTGCAAGTGGTTGTTGATGCCATCCATGCTTAAAAATGAGTTTTCAAATCATGAAACTGATTTTTTTTCTACTTATTACTGAAAAAGGGTCTCAGCGGTTCCCATATGGTCTAGCGGTTAGGATTCCTGGTTCTCACCCAGGCGTCCCGGGTTCGACTCCCGGTATGGGAATGAGCATTTTCCTAAGCTTGCAACTACATCGAAAGACCCTCTGAATTAAGATAGCGCTCAAAAAGTTCATAAAAGTATCATTCAGGCTTGCCGTCTACAAGAGCACCTTTGCTTTTTCATCAAGAATGCCGTGACCCGGATTCGAACCGGGGTTGCTGCGGCCACAACGCAGAGTACTAACCACTATACGATCACGGCGACATTCACGAGCCAGGTAGGAGTCGAACCTACAATCTTCTGATCCGTAGTCAGACGCGTTATCCATTGCGCCACTGGCCCTGTGTGAGAGGTTGCCACTAATCATGCTCCCCATTTTGGACTTTTGCTACGCTCGCAGCCATATTCAAAGACCTCAACACGGTTGCTTTTAGCCCCTAGCCAAAACCCTTCTGCCTTGTTTGCTACCTTTCCATATTATCCAGTATCGTTTCGGTATTGAATGGCAAAGAGCAGTGCCTATCCAGTTAAGGCGGAGGGAAAAAACAAGGATAGATCCATGCCCCGTGTGAGGATCGAACTCACGACCTTCAGATTATGAGACTGATGCGCTACCTACTGCGCTAACGAGGCATCTTGCGTGTGATTGGTTGTTGCCGTCCAGAGATAAGATGGAATTCTGTAAGCACAAAACTTCTTTTTTTTTTTAATATGTACATGTATATATCTACATATATTGGAAAGTTTAAAGCAAGCTGTGAAAGCAACTTTTCCCATATGGTCTAGCGGTTAGGATTCCTGGTTTTCACCCAGGCGGCCCGGGTTCGACTCCCGGTATGGGAATGAGTGTTTTGCTAAGCTTGTGCCTGCATTCAAAGGCCTGCACCTTTCTTGCAGAATTAAGCGGCTTAGTTTGCAGATGCTCTTGGCAGCCAAAAATGCTGCGCTAACGAGGCCACTTGCAAGTGGTTGTTGATGCCATCCATGCTTAAAAATGAGTTTTCAAATCATGAAACTGATTTTTTTTCTACTTATTACTGAAAAAAGGGTCTCAGCGGTTCCCATATGGTCTAGCGGTTAGGATTCCTGGTTCTCACCCAGGCGGCCCGGGTTCGACTCCTGGTATGGGAATGAGCATTTTCCTAAGCTTGCAACTACATCGAAAGACCCTCTGAATTAAGATAGCGCTCAAAAAGTTCATAAAAGTATCATTCAGGCTTGCCGTCTACAAGAGCACCTTTGCTTTTTCATCAAGAATGCCGTGACCCGGATTCGAACCGGGGTTGCTGCGGCCACAACGCAGAGTACTAACCACTATACGATCACGGCGACATTCACGAGCCAGGTAGGAGTCGAACCTACAATCTTCTGATCCGTAGTCAGACGCGTTATCCATTGCGCCACTGGCCCTGTGTGAGAGGTTGCCACTAATCATGCTCCCCATTTTGGACTTTTGCTACGCTCGCAGCCATATTCAAAGACCTCAACACGGTTGCTTTTAGCCCCTAGCCAAAACCCTTCTGCCTTGTTTGCTACCTTTCCATATTATCCAGTATCGTTTCGGTATTGAATGGCAAAGAGCAGTGCCTATCCAGTTAAGGCGGAGGGAAAAAACAAGGATAGATCCATGCCCCGTGTGAGGATCGAACTCACGACCTTCAGATTATGAGACTGACGCGCTACCTACTGCGCTAACGAGGCATCTTGCGTGTGATTGGTTGTTGCCGTCCAGAGATAAGATGGAATTCTGTAAGCACAAAACTTCTTTTTTTTTTTTTTTAATATGTACATGTATATATCTACATATATTGGAAAGTTTAAAGCAAGCTGTGAAAGCAACTTTTCCCATATGGTCTAGCGGTTAGGATTCCTGGTTTTCACCCAGGCGGCCCGGGTTCGACTCCCGGTATGGGAATGAGTGTTTTGCTAAGCTTGTGCCTGCATTCAAAGGCCTGCACCTTTCTTGCAGAATTAAGCGGCTTAGTTTGCAGATGCTCTTGGCAGCCAAAAATGCTGCGCTAACGAGGCCACTTGCAAGTGGTTGTTGATGCCATCCATGCTTAAAAATGAGTTTTCAAATCATGAAACTGATTTTTTTTCTACTTATTACTGAAAAAGGGTCTCAGCGGTTCCCATATGGTCTAGCGGTTAGGATTCCTGGTTCTCACCCAGGCGGCCCGGGTTCGACTCCCGGTATGGGAATGAGCACTTTCCTAAGCTTGCAACTACATCGAAAGACCCTCTGAATTAAGATAGCGCTCAAAAAGTTCATAAAAGTATCTTTCAGGCTTGCCGTCTACAAGAGCACCTTTGCTTTTTCATCAAGAATGCCGTGACCCAGATTCGAACCGGGGTTGCTGCGGCCACAACGCAGAGTACTAACCACTATACGATCACGGCAACATTCACGAGCCAGGTAGGAGTCGAACCTACAATCTTCTGATCCGTAGTCAGACGCGTTATCCATTGCGCCACTGGCCCTGTGTGAGAGGTTGCCACTAATCATGCTCCCCATTTTGGACTTTTGCTACGCTCGCAGCCATATTCAAAGACCTCAACACGGTTGCTTTTAGCCCCTAGCCAAAACCCTTCTGCCTTGTTTGCTACCTTTCCATATTATCCAGTATCGTTTCGGTATTGAATGGCAAAGAGCAGTGCCTATCCAGTTAAGGCGGAGGGAAAAAACAAGGATAGATCCATGCCCCGTGTGAGGATCGAACTCACGACCTTCAGATTATGAGACTGATGCGCTACCTACTGCGCTAACGAGGCATCTTGCATGTGATTGGTTGTTGCCGTCCAGAGATAAGATGGAATTCTGTAAGCACAAAACTTCTTTTTTTTTTTTAATATGTACATGTATATATCTACATATATTGGAAAGTTTAAAGCAAGCTGTGAAAGCAACTTTTCCCATATGGTCTAGCGGTTAGGATTCCTGGTTTTCACCCAGGCGGCCCGGGTTCGACTCCCGGTATGGGAATGAGTGTTTTGCTAAGCTTGTGCCTGCATTCAAAGGCCTGCACCTTTCTTGCAGAATTAAGCGGCTTAGTTTGCAGATGCTCTTGGCAGCCAAAAATGCTGCGCTAACGAGGCCACTTGCAAGTGGTTGTTGATGCCATCCATGCTTAAAAATGAGTTTTCAAATCATGAAACTGATTTTTTTTCTACTTATTACTGAAAAAGGGTCTCAGCGGTTCCCATATGGTCTAGCGGTTAGGATTCCTGGTTCTCACCCAGGCGGCCCGGGTTCGACTCCCGGTATGGGAATGAGCATTTTCCTAAGCTTGCAACTACATCGAAAGACCCTCTGAATTAAGATAGCGCTCAAAAAGTTCATAAAAGTATCATTCAGGCTTGCCGTCTACAAGAGCACCTTTGCTTTTTCATCAAGAATGCCGTGACCCGGATTCGAACCGGGGTTGCTGCGGCCACAACGCAGAGTACTAACCACTATACGATCACGGCGACATTCACGAGCCAGGTAGGAGTCGAACCTACAATCTTCTGATCCGTAGTCAGACGCGTTATCCATTGCGCCACTGGCCCTGTGTGAGAGGTTGCCACTAATCATGCTCCCCATTTTGGACTTTTGCTACGCTCGCAGCCATATTCAAAGACCTCAACACGGTTGCTTTTAGCCCCTAGCCAAAACCCTTCTGCCTTGTTTGCTACCTTTCCATATTATCCAGTATCGTTTCGGTATTGAATGGCAAAGAGCAGTGCCTATCCAGTTAAGGCGGAGGGAAAAAACAAGGATAGATCCATGCCCCGTGTGAGGATCGAACTCACGACCTTCAGATTATGAGACTGATGCGCTACCTACTGCGCTAACGAGGCATCTTGCGTGTGATTGGTTGTTGCCGTCCAGAGATAAGATGGAATTCTGTAAGCACAAAACTTCTTTTTTTTTTTTTAATATGTACATGTATATATCTACATATATTGGAAAGTTTAAAGCAAGCTGTGAAAGCAACTTTTCCCATATGGTCTAGCGGTTAGGATTCCTGGTTTTCACCCAGGTGGCCCGGGTTCGACTCCCGGTATGGGAATGAGTGTTTTGCTAAGCTTGTGCCTGCATTCAAAGGCCTGCACCTTTCTTGCAGAATTAAGCGGCTTAGTTTGCAGATGCTCTTGGCAGCCAAAAATGCTGCGCTAACGAGGCCACTTGCAAGTGGTTGTTGATGCCATCCATGCTTAAAAATGAGTTTTCAAATCATGAAACTGATTTTTTTTCTACTTATTACTGAAAAAGGGTCTCAGCGGTTCCCATATGGTCTAGCGGTTAGGATTCCTGGTTCTCACCCAGGCGGCCCGGGTTCGACTCCCGGTATGGGAATGAGCATTTTCCTAAGCTTGCAACTACATCGAAAGACCCTCTGAATTAAGATAGCGCTCAAAAAGTTCATAAAAGTATCATTCAGGCTTGCCGTCTACAAGAGCACCTTTGCTTTTTCATCAAGAATGCCGTGACCCGGATTCGAACCGGGGTTGCTGCGGCCACAACGCAGAGTACTAACCACTATACGATCACGGTGACATTCACGAGCCAGGTAGGAGTCGAACCTACAATCTTCTGATCCGTAGTCAGACGCGTTATCCATTGCGCCACTGGCCCTGTGTGAGAGGTTGCCACTAATCATGCTCCCCATTTTGGACTTTTGCTACGCTCGCAGCCATATTCAAAGACCTCAACACGGTTGCTTTTAGCCCCTAGCCAAAACCCTTCTGCCTTGTTTGCTACCTTTCCATATTATCCAGTATCGTTTCGGTATTGAATGGCAAAGAGCAGTGCCTATCCAGTTAAGGCGGAGGGAAAAAACAAGGATAGATCCATGCCCCGTGTGAGGATCGAACTCACGACCTTCAGATTATGAGACTGACGCGCTACCTACTGCGCTAATGAGCATCTTGCGTGTGATTGGTTGTTGCCGTCCAGAGATAAGATGGAATTCTGTAAGCACAAAACTTCTTTTTTTTTTTTAATATGTACATGTATATATCTACATATATTGGAAAGTTTAAAGCAAGCTGTGAAAGCAACTTTTCCCATATGGTCTAGCGGTTAGGATTCCTGGTTTTCACCCAGGCGGCCCGGGTTCGACTCCCGGTATGGGAATGAGTGTTTTGCTAAGCTTGTGCCTGCATTCAAAGGCCTACACCTTTCTTGCAGAATTAAGCGGCTTAGTTTGCAGATGCTCTTGGCAGCCAAAAATGCTGCGCTAACGAGGCCACTTGCAAGTGGTTGTTGATGCCATCCATGCTTAAAAATGAGTTTTCAAATCATGAAACTGATTTTTTTTCTACTTATTACTGAAAAAGGGTCTCAGCGGTTCCCATATGGTCTAGCGGTTAGGATTCCTGGTTCTCACCCAGGCGGCCCGGGTTCGACTCCCGGTATGGGAATGAGCATTTTCCTAAGCTTGCAACTACATCGAAAGACCCTCTGAATTAAGATAGCGCTCAAAAAGTTCATAAAAGTATCATTCAGGCTTGCCGTCTACAAGAGCACCTTTGCTTTTTCATCAAGAATGCCGTGACCCGGATTCGAACCGGGGTTGCTGCGGCCACAACGCAGAGTACTAACCACTATACGATCACGGCGACATTCACGAGCCAGGTAGGAGTCGAACCTACAATCTTCTGATCCGTAGTCAGACGCGTTATCCATTGCGCCACTGGCCCTGTGTGAGAGGTTGCCACTAATCATGCTCCCCATTTTGGACTTTTGCTACGCTCGCAGCCATATTCAAAGACCTCAACACGGTTGCTTTTAGCCCCTAGCCAAAACCCTTCTGCCTTGTTTGCTACCTTTCCATATTATCCAGTATCGTTTCGGTATTGAATGGCAAAGAGCAGTGCCTATCCAGTTAAGGCGGAGGGAAAAAACAAGGATAGATCCATGCCCCGTGTGAGGATCGAACTCACGACCTTCAGATTATGAGACTGATGCGCTACCTACTGCGCTAACGAGGCATCTTGCGTGTGATTGGTTGTTGCCGTCCAGAGATAAGATGGAATTCTGTAAGCACAAAACTTCTTTTTTTTTTTTTAATATGTACATGTATATATCTACATATATTGGAAAGTTTAAAGCAAGCTGTGAAAGCAACTTTTCCCATATGGTCTAGCGGTTAGGATTCCTGGTTTTCACCCAGGTGGCCCGGGTTCGACTCCCGGTATGGGAATGAGTGTTTTGCTAAGCTTGTGCCTGCATTCAAAGGCCTGCACCTTTCTTGCAGAATTAAGCGGCTTAGTTTGCAGATGCTCTTGGCAGCCAAAAATGCTGCGCTAACGAGGCCACTTGCAAGTGGTTGTTGATGCCATCCATGCTTAAAAATGAGTTTTCAAATCATGAAACTGATTTTTTTTCTACTTATTACTGAAAAAGGGTCTCAGCGGTTCCCATATGGTCTAGCGGTTAGGATTCCTGGTTCTCACCCAGGCGGCCCGGGTTCGACTCCCGGTATGGGAATGAGCATTTTCCTAAGCTTGCAACTACATCGAAAGACCCTCTGAATTAAGATAGCGCTCAAAAAGTTCATAAAAGTATCATTCAGGCTTGCCGTCTACAAGAGCACCTTTGCTTTTTCATCAAGAATGCCGTGACCCGGATTCGAACCGGGGTTGCTGCGGCCACAACGCAGAGTACTAACCACTATACGATCACGGTGACATTCACGAGCCAGGTAGGAGTCAAACCTACAATCTTCTGATCCGTAGTCAGACGCGTTATCCATTGCGCCACTGGCCCTGTGTGAGAGGTTGCCACTAATCATGCTCCCCATTTTGGACTTTTGCTACGCTCGCAGCCATATTCAAAGACCTCAACACGGTTGCTTTTAGCCCCTAGCCAAAACCCTTCTGCCTTGTTTGCTACCTTTCCATATTATCCAGTATCGTTTCGGTATTGAATGGCAAAGAGCAGTGCCTATCCAGTTAAGGCGGAGGGAAAAAACAAGGATAGATCCATGCCCCGTGTGAGGATCGAACTCACGACCTTCAGATTATGAGACTGACGCGCTACCTACTGCGCTAATGAGGCATCTTGCGTGTGATTGGTTGTTGCCGTCCAGAGATAAGATGGAATTCTGTAAGCACAAAACTTCTTTTTTTTTTTTTTTTTTTTTTTTTTTTTTTTTAATATGTACATGTATATATCTACATATATTGGAAAGTTTAAAGCAAGCTGTGAAAGCAACTTTTCCCATATGGTCTAGCGGTTAGGATTCCTGGTTTTCACCCAGGCGGCCCGGGTTCGACTCCCGGTATGGGAATGAGTGTTTTGCTAAGCTTGTGCCTGCATTCAAAGGCCTGCACCTTTCTTGCAGAATTAAGCGGCTTAGTTTGCAGATGCTCTTGGCAGCCAAAAATGCTGCGCTAACGAGGCCACTTGCAAGTGGTTGTTGATGCCATCCATGCTTAAAAATGAGTTTTCAAATCATGAAACTGATTTTTTTTCTACTTATTACTGAAAAAGGGTCTCAGCGGTTCCCATATGGTCTAGCGGTTAGGATTCCTGGTTCTCACCCAGGCGGCCCGGGTTCGACTCCCGGTATGGGAATGAGCACTTTCCTAAGCTTGCAACTACATCGAAAGACCCTCTGAATTAAGATAGCGCTCAAAAAGTTCATAAAAGTATCATTCAGGCTTGCCGTCTACAAGAGCACCTTTGCTTTTTCATCAAGAATGCCGTGACCCGGATTCGAACCAGGGTTGCTGCGGCCACAACGCAGAGTACTAACCACTATACGATCACGGCAACATTCACGAGCCAGGTAGGAGTCGAACCTACAATCTTCTGATCCGTAGTCAGACGCGTTATCCATTGCGCCACTGGCCCTGTGTGAGAGGTTGCCACTAATCATGCTCCCCATTTTGGACTTTTGCTACGCTCGCAGCCATATTCAAAGACCTCAACACGGTTGCTTTTAGCCCCTAGCCAAAACCCTTCTGCCTTGTTTGCTACCTTTCCATATTATCCAGTATCGTTTCGGTATTGAATGGCAAAGAGCAGTGCCTATCCAGTTAAGGCGGAGGGAAAAAACAAGGATAGATCCATGCCCCGTGTGAGGATCGAACTCACGACCTTCAGATTATGAGACTGACGCGCTACCTACAGCGCTAACGAGGCATCTTGCATGTGATTGGTTGTTGCCGTCCAGAGATAAGATGGAATTCTGTAAGCACAAAACTTCTTTTTTTTTTTTAATATGTACATGTATATATCTACATATATTGGAAAGTTTAAAGCAAGCTGTGAAAGCAACTTTTCCCATATGGTCTAGCGGTTAGGATTCCTGGTTTTCACCCAGGCGGCCCGGGTTCGACTCCCGGTATGGGAATGAGTGTTTTGCTAAGCTTGTGCCTGCATTCAAAGGCCTGCACCTTTCTTGCAGAATTAAGCGGCTTAGTTTGCAGATGCTCTTGGCAGCCAAAAATGCTGCGCTAACGAGGCCACTTGCAAGTGGTTGTTGATGCCATCCATGCTTAAAAATGAGTTTTCAAATCATGAAACTGATTTTTTTTCTACTTATTACTGAAAAAGGGTCTCAGCGGTTCCCATATGGTCTAGCGGTTAGGATTCCTGGTTCTCACCCAGGCGGCCCGGGTTCGACTCCCGGTATGGGAATGAGCATTTTCCTAAGCTTGCAACTACATCGAAAGACCCTCTGAATTAAGATAGCGCTCAAAAAGTTCATAAAAGTATCATTCAGGCTTGCCGTCTACAAGAGCACCTTTGCTTTTTCATCAAGAATGCCGTGACCCGGATTCGAACCGGGGTTGCTGCGGCCACAACGCAGAGTACTAACCACTATACGATCACGGCGACATTCACGAGCCAGGTAGGAGTCGAACCTACAATCTTCTGATCCGTAGTCAGACGCGTTATCCATTGCACCACTGGCCCTGTGTGAGAGGTTGCCACTAATCATGCTCCCCATTTTGGACTTTTGCTACGCTCGCAGCCATATTCAAAGACCTCAACACGGTTGCTTTTAGCCCCTAGCCAAAACCCTTCTGCCTTGTTTGCTACCTTTCCATATTATCCAGTATCGTTTCGGTATTGAATGGCAAAGAGCAGTGCCTATCCAGTTAAGGCGGAGGGAAAAAACAAGGATAGATCCATGCCCCGTGTGAGGATCGAACTCACGACCTTCAGATTATGAGACTGACGCGCTACCTACTGCGCTAACGAGGCATCTTGCGTGTGATTGGTTGTTGCCGTCCAGAGATAAGATGGAATTCTGTAAGCACAAAACTTCTTTTTTTTTTTTTTTTTTAATATGTACATGTATATATCTACATATATTGGAAAGTTTAAAGCAAGCTGTGAAAGCAACTTTTCCCATATGGTCTAGCGGTTAGGATTCCTGGTTTTCACCCAGGCGGCCCGGGTTCGACTCCCGGTATGGGAATGAGTGTTTTGCTAAGCTTGTGCCTGCATTCAAAGGCCTGCACCTTTCTTGCAGAATTAAGCGGCTTAGTTTGCAGATGCTCTTGGCAGCCAAAAATGCTGCGCTAACGAGGCCACTTGCAAGTGGTTGTTGATGCCATCCATGCTTAAAAATGAGTTTTCAAATCATGAAACTGATTTTTTTTCTACTTATTACTGAAAAAGGGTCTCAGCGGTTCCCATATGGTCTAGCGGTTAGGATTCCTGGTTCTCACCCAGGCGGCCCGGGTTCGACTCCCGGTATGGGAATGAGCATTTTCCTAAGCTTGCAACTACATCGAAAGACCCTCTGAATTAAGATAGCGCTCAAAAAGGTCATAAAAGTATCATTCAGGCTTGCCGTCTACAAGAGCACCTTTGCTTTTTCATCAAGAATGCCGTGACCCGGATTCGAACCGGGGTTGCTGCGGCCACAACGCAGAGTACTAACCACTATACGATCACGGCGACATTCACGAGCCAGGTAGGAGTCGAACCTACAATCTTCTGATCCGTAGTCAGACGCGTTATCCATTGCGCCACTGGCCCTGTGTGAGAGGTTGCCACTAATCATGCTCCCCATTTTGGACTTTTGCTACGCTCGCAGCCATATTCAAAGACCTCAACACGGTTGCTTTTAGCCCCTAGCCAAAACCCTTCTGCCTTGTTTGCTACCTTTCCATATTATCCAGTATCGTTTCGGTATTGAATGGCAAAGAGCAGTGCCTATCCAGTTAAGGCGGAGGGAAAAAACAAGGATAGATCCATGCCCCGTGTGAGGACCGAACTCACGACCTTCAGATTATGAGACTGACGCGCTACCTACTGCGCTAACGAGGCATCTTGCGTGTGATTGGTTGTTGCCGTCCAGAGATAAGATGGAATTCTGTAAGCACAAAACTTCTTTTTTTTTTTTTTTAATATGTACATGTATATATCTACATATATTGGAAAGTTTAAAGCAAGCTGTGAAAGCAACTTTTCCCATATGGTCTAGCGGTTAGGATTCCTGGTTTTCAACCAGGCGGCCCGGGTTCAACTCCCGGTATGGGAATGAGTGTTTTGCTAAGCTTGTGCCTGCATTCAAAGGCCTGCACCTTTCTTGCAGAATTAAGCGGCTTAGTTTGCAGATGCTCTTGGCAGCCAAAAATGCTGCGCTAACGAGGCCACTTGCAAGTGGTTGTTGATGCCATCCATGCTTAAAAATGAGTTTTCAAATCATGAAACTGATTTTTTTTCTACTTATTACTGAAAAAGGGTCTCAGCGGTTCCCATATGGTCTAGCGGTTAGGATTCCTGGTTCTCACCCAGGCGGCCCGGGTTCGACTCCCGGTATGGGAATGAGCATTTTCCTAAGCTTGCAACTACATCGAAAGACCCTCTGAATTAAGATAGCGCTCAAAAAGTTCATAAAAGTATCATTCAGGCTTGCCGTCTACAAGAGCACCTTTGCTTTTTCATCAAGAATGCCGTGACCCGGATTCGAACCGGGGTTGCTGCGGCCACAACGCAGAGTACTAACCACTATACGATCACAGCGACATTCACGAGCCAGGTAGGAGTCGAACCTACAATCTTCTGATCCGTAGTCAGACGCGTTATCCATTGCGCCACTGGCCCTGTGTGAGAGGTTGCCACTAATCATGCTCCCCATTTTGGACTTTTGCTACGCTCGCAGCCATATTCAAAGACCTCAACACGGTTGCTTTTAGCCCCTAGCCAAAACCCTTCTGCCTTGTTTGCTACCTTTCCATATTATCCAGTATCGTTTCGGTATTGAATGGCAAAGAGCAGTGCCTATCCAGTTAAGGCGGAGGGAAAAAACAAGGATAGATCCATGCCCCGTGTGAGGACCGAACTCACGACCTTCAGATTATGAGACTGACGCGCTACCTACTGCGCTAACGAGGCATCTTGCGTGTGATTGGTTGTTGCCGTCCAGAGATAAGATGGAATTCTGTAAGCACAAAACTTCTTTTTTTTTTTTTTTAATATGTACATGTATATATCTACATATATTGGAAAGTTTAAAGCAAGCTGTGAAAGCAACTTTTCCCATATGGTCTAGCGGTTAGGATTCCTGGTTTTCACCCAGGCGGCCCGGGTTCGACTCCCGGTATGGGAATGAGTGTTTTGCTAAGCTTGTGCCTGCATTCAAAGGCCTGCACCTTTCTTGCAGAATTAAGCGGCTTAGTTTGCAGATGCTCTTGGCAGCCAAAAATGCTGCGCTAACGAGGCCACTTGCAAGTGGTTGTTGATGCCATCCATGCTTAAAAATGAGTTTTCAAATCATGAAACTGATTTTTTTTCTACTTATTACTGAAAAAGGGTCTCAGCGGTTCCCATATGGTCTAGCGGTTAGGATTCCTGGTTCTCACCCAGGCGGCCCGGGTTCGACTCCCGGTATGGGAATGAGCACTTTCCTAAGCTTGCAACTACATCGAAAGACCCTCTGAATTAAGATAGCGCTCAAAAAGTTCATAAAAGTATCATTCAGGCTTGCCGTCTACAAGAGCACCTTTGCTTTTTCATCAAGAATGCCGTGACCCGGATTCGAACCAGGGTTGCTGCGGCCACAACGCAGAGTACTAACCACTATACGATCACGGCAACATTCACGAGCCAGGTAGGAGTCGAACCTACAATCTTCTGATCCGTAGTCAGACGCGTTATCCATTGCGCCACTGGCCCTGTGTGAGAGGTTGCCACTAATCATGCTCCCCATTTTGGACTTTTGCTACGCTCGCAGCCATATTCAAAGACCTCAACACGGTTGCTTTTAGCCCCTAGCCAAAACCCTTCTGCCTTGTTTGCTACCTTTCCATATTATCCAGTATCGTTTCGGTATTGAATGGCAAAGAGCAGTGCCTATCCAGTTAAGGCGGAGGGAAAAAACAAGGATAGATCCATGCCCCGTGTGAGGATCGAACTCACGACCTTCAGATTATGAGACTGACGCGCTACCTACTGCGCTAACGAGGCATCTTGCATGTGATTGGTTGTTGCCGTCCAGAGATAAGATGGAATTCTGTAAGCACAAAACTTCTTTTTTTTTTTTAATATGTACATGTATATATCTACATATATTGGAAAGTTTAAAGCAAGCTGTGAAAGCAACTTTTCCCATATGGTCTAGCGGTTAGGATTCCTGGTTTTCACCCAGGCGGCCCGGGTTCGACTCCCGGTATGGGAATGAGTGTTTTGCTAAGCTTGTGCCTGCATTCAAAGGCCTGCACCTTTCTTGCAGAATTAAGCGGCTTAGTTTGCAGATGCTCTTGGCAGCCAAAAATGCTGCGCTAACGAGGCCACTTGCAAGTGGTTGTTGATGCCATCCATGCTTAAAAATGAGTTTTCAAATCATGAAACTGATTTTTTTTCTACTTATTACTGAAAAAGGGTCTCAGCGGTTCCCATATGGTCTAGCGGTTAGGATTCCTGGTTCTCACCCAGGCGGCCCGGGTTCGACTCCCGGTATGGGAATGAGCATTTTCCTAAGCTTGCAACTACATCGAAAGACCCTCTGAATTAAGATAGCGCTCAAAAAGTTCATAAAAGTATCATTCAGGCTTGCCGTCTACAAGAGCACCTTTGCTTTTTCATCAAGAATGCCGTGACCCGGATTCGAACCGGGGTTGCTGCGGCCACAACGCAGAGTACTAACCACTATACGATCACGGCGACATTCACGAGCCAGGTAGGAGTCGAACCTACAATCTTCTGATCCGTAGTCAGACGCGTTATCCATTGCACCACTGGCCCTGTGTGAGAGGTTGCCACTAATCATGCTCCCCATTTTGGACTTTTGCTACGCTCGCAGCCATATTCAAAGACCTCAACACGGTTGCTTTTAGCCCCTAGCCAAAACCCTTCTGCCTTGTTTGCTACCTTTCCATATTATCCAGTATCGTTTCGGTATTGAATGGCAAAGAGCAGTGCCTATCCAGTTAAGGCGGAGGGAAAAAACAAGGATAGATCCATGCCCCGTGTGAGGATCGAACTCACGACCTTCAGATTATGAGACTGACGCGCTACCTACTGCGCTAACGAGGCATCTTGCGTGTGATTGGTTGTTTCCGTCCAGAGATAAGATGGAATTCTGTAAGCACAAAACTTCTTTTTTTTTTTTTTTTTTAATATGTACATGTATATATCTACATATATTGGAAAGTTTAAAGCAAGCTGTGAAAGCAACTTTTCCCATATGGTCTAGCGGTTAGGATTCCTGGTTTTCACCCAGGCGGCCCGGGTTCGACTCCCGGTATGGGAATGAGTGTTTTGCTAAGCTTGTGCCTGCATTCAAAGGCCTGCACCTTTCTTGCAGAATTAAGCGGCTTAGTTTGCAGATGCTCTTGGCAGCCAAAAATGCTGCGCTAACGAGGCCACTTGCAAGTGGTTGTTGATGCCATCCATGCTTAAAAATGAGTTTTCAAATCATGAAACTGATTTTTTTTCTACTTATTACTGAAAAAGGGTCTCAGCGGTTCCCATATGGTCTAGCGGTTAGGATTCCTGGTTCTCACCCAGGCGGCCCGGGTTCGACTCCCGGTATGGGAATGAGCATTTTCCTAAGCTTGCAACTACATCGAAAGACCCTCTGAATTAAGATAGCGCTCAAAAAGTTCATAAAAGTATCATTCAGGCTTGCCGTCTACAAGAGCACCTTTGCTTTTTCATCAAGAATGCCGTGACCCGGATTCGAACCGGGGTTGCTGCGGCCACAACGCAGAGTACTAACCACTATACGATCACGGCGACATTCACGAGCCAGGTAGGAGTCGAACCTACAATCTTCTGATCCGTAGTCAGACGCGTTATCCATTGCGCCACTGGCCCTGTGTGAGAGGTTGCCACTAATCATGCTCCCCATTTTGGACTTTTGCTACGCTCGCAGCCATATTCAAAGACGTCAACACGGTTGCTTTTAGCCCCTAGCCAAAACCCTTCTGCCTTGTTTGCTACCTTTCCATATTATCCAGTATCGTTTCGGTATTGAATGGCAAAGAGCAGTGCCTATCCAGTTAAGGCGGAGGGAAAAAACAAGGATAGATCCATGCCCCGTGTGAGGATCGAACTCACGACCTTCAGATTATGAGACTGACGCGCTACCTACTGCGCTAACGAGGCATCTTGCGTGTGATGGGTTGTTGCCGTCCAGAGATAAGATGGAATTCTGTAAGCACAAAACTTCTTTTTTTTTTTTAATATGTACATGTATATATCTACATATATTGGAAAGTTTAAAGCAAGCTGTGAAAGCAACTTTTCCCATATGGTCTAGCGGTTAGGATTCCTGGTTTTCACCCAGGCGGCCCGGGTTCGACTCCCGGTATGGGAATGAGTGTTTTGCTAAGCTTGTGCCTGCATTCAAAGGCCTGCACCTTTCTTGCAGAATTAAGCGGCTTAGTTTGCAGATGCTCTTGGCAGCCAAAAATGCTGCGCTAACGAGGCCACTTGCAAGTGGTTGTTGATGCCATCCATGCTTAAAAATGAGTTTTCAAATCATGAAACTGATTTTTTTTCTACTTATTACTGAAAAAGGGTCTCAGCGGTTCCCATATGGTCTAGCGGTTAGGATTCCTGGTTCTCACCCAGGCGGCCCGGGTTCGACTCCCGGTATGGGAATGAGCATTTTCCTAAGCTTGCAACTACATCGAAAGACCCTCTGAATTAAGATAGCGCTCAAAAAGTTCATAAAAGTATCATTCAGGCTTGCCGTCTACAAGAGCACCTTTGCTTTTTCATCAAGAATGCCGTGACCCGGATTCGAACCGGGGTTGCTGCGGCCACAACGCAGAGTACTAACCACTATACGATCACGGCGACATTCACGAGCCAGGTAGGAGTCGAACCTACAATCTTCTGATCCGTAGTCAGACGCGTTATCCATTGCGCCACTGGCCCTGTGTGAGAGGTTGCCACTAATCATGCTCCCCATTTTGGACTTTTGCTACGCTCGCAGCCATATTCAAAGACCTCAACACGGTTGCTTTTAGCCCCTAGCCAAAACCCTTCTGCCTTGTTTGCTACCTTTCCATATTATCCAGTATCGTTTCGGTATTGAATGGCAAAGAGCAGTGCCTATCCAGTTAAGGCGGAGGGAAAAAACAAGGATAGATCCATGCCCCGTGTGAGGACCGAACTCACGACCTTCAGATTATGAGACTGACGCGCTACCTACTGCGCTAACGAGGCATCTTGCGTGTGATTGGTTGTTGCCGTCCAGAGATAAGATGGAATTCTGTAAGCACAAAACTTCTTTTTTTTTTTTTTTTTAATATGTACATGTATATATCTACATATATTGGAAAGTTTAAAGCAAGCTGTGAAAGCAACTTTTCCCATATGGTCTAGCGGTTAGGATTCCTGGTTTTCACCCAGGCGGCCCGGGTTCGACTCCCGGTATGGGAATGAGTGTTTTGCTAAGCTTGTGCCTGCATTCAAAGGCCTGCACCTTTCTTGCAGAATTAAGCGGCTTAGTTTGCAGATGCTCTTGGCAGCCAAAAATGCTGCGCTAACGAGGCCACTTGCAAGTGGTTGTTGATGCCATCCATGCTTAAAAATGAGTTTTCAAATCAAGAAACTGATCTTTTTTCTACTTATTACTGAAAAAGGGTCTCAGCGGTTCCCATATGGTCTAGCGGTTAGGATTCCTGGTTCTCACCCAGGCGGCCTGGGTTCGACTCCCGGTATGGGAATGAGCATTTTCCTAAGCTTGCAACTACATCGAAAGACCCTCTGAATTAAGATAGCGCTCAAAAAGGTCATAAAAGTATCATTCAGGCTTGCCGTCTACAAGAGCACCTTTGCTTTTTCATCAAGAATGCCGTGACCCGGATTCGAACCGGGGTTGCTGCGGCCACAACGCAGAGTACTAACCACTATACGATCACGGCGACATTCACGAGCCAGGTAGGAGTCGAACCTACAATCTTCTGATCCGTAGTCAGACGCGTTATCCATTGCGCCACTGGCCCTGTGTGAGAGGTTGCCACTAATCATGCTCCCCATTTTGGACTTTTGCTACGCTCGCAGCCATATTCAAAGACCTCAACACGGTTGCTTTTAGCCCCTAGCCAAAACCCTTCTGCCTTGTTTGCTACCTTTCCATATTATCCAGTATCGTTTCGGTATTGAATGGCAAAGAGCAGTGCCTATCCAGTTAAGGCGGAGGGAAAAAACAAGGATAGATCCATGCCCCGTGTGAGGACCGAACTCACGACCTTCAGATTATGAGACTGACGCGCTACCTACTGCGCTAACGAGGCATCTTGCGTGTGATTGGTTGTTGCCGTCCAGAGATAAGATGGAATTCTGTAAGCACAAAACTTCTTTTTTTTTTTTTTTTTTAATATGTACATGTATATATCTACATATATTGGAAAGTTTAAAGCAAGCTGTGAAAGCAACTTTTCCCATATGGTCTAGCGGTTAGGATTCCTGGTTTTCACCCAGGCGGCCTGGGTTCGACTCCCGGTATGGGAATGAGTGTTTTGCTAAGCTTGTGCCTGCATTCAAAGGCCTGCACCTTTCTTGCAGAATTAAGCGGCTTAGTTTGCAGATGCTCTTGGCAGCCAAAAATGCTGCGCTAACGAGGCCACTTGCAAGTGGTTGTTGATGCCATCCATGCTTAAAAATGAGTTTTCAAATCATGAAACTGATTTTTTTTCTACTTATTACTGAAAAAGGGTCTCAGCGGTTCCCATATGGTCTAGCGGTTAGGATTCCTGGTTCTCACCCAGGCGGCCCGGGTTCGACTCCCGGTATGGGAATGAGCATTTTCCTAAGCTTGCAACTACATCGAAAGACCCTCTGAATTAAGATAGCGCTCAAAAAGTTCATAAAAGTATCATTCAGGCTTGCCGTCTACAAGAGCACCTTTGCTTTTTCATCAAGAATGCCGTGACCCGGATTCGAACCGGGGTTGCTGCGGCCACAACGCAGAGTACTAACCACTATACGATCACAGCGACATTCACGAGCCAGGTAGGAGTCGAACCTACAATCTTCTGATCCGTAGTCAGACGCGTTATCCATTGCGCCACTGGCCCTGTGTGAGAGGTTGCCACTAATCATGCTCCCCATTTTGGACTTTTGCTACGCTCGCAGCCATATTCAAAGACCTCAACACGGTTGCTTTTAGCCCCTAGCCAAAACCCTTCTGCCTTGTTTGCTACCTTTCCATATTATCCAGTATCGTTTCGGTATTGAATGGCAAAGAGCAGTGCCTATCCAGTTAAGGCGGAGGGAAAAAACAAGGATAGATCCATGCCCCGTGTGAGGACCGAACTCACGACCTTCAGATTATGAGACTGACGCGCTACCTACTGCGCTAACGAGGCATCTTGCGTGTGATTGGTTGTTGCCGTCCAGAGATAAGATGGAATTCTGTAAGCACAAAACTTCTTTTTTTTTTTTTTTAATATGTACATGTATATATCTACATATATTGGAAAGTTTAAAGCAAGCTGTGAAAGCAACTTTTCCCATATGGTCTAGCGGTTAGGATTCCTGGTTTTCAACCAGGCGGCCCGGGTTCAACTCCCGGTATGGGAATGAGTGTTTTGCTAAGCTTGTGCCTGCATTCAAAGGCCTGCACCTTTCTTGCAGAATTAAGCGGCTTAGTTTGCAGATGCTCTTGGCAGCCAAAAATGCTGCGCTAACGAGGCCACTTGCAAGTGGTTGTTGATGCCATCCATGCTTAAAAATGAGTTTTCAAATCATGAAACTGATTTTTTTTCTACTTATTACTGAAAAAGGGTCTCAGCGGTTCCCATATGGTCTAGCGGTTAGGATTCCTGGTTCTCACCCAGGCGGCCCGGGTTCGACTCCCGGTATGGGAATGAGCATTTTCCTAAGCTTGCAACTACATCGAAAGACCCTCTGAATTAAGATAGCGCTCAAAAAGTTCATAAAAGTATCATTCAGGCTTGCCGTCTACAAGAGCACCTTTGCTTTTTCATCAAGAATGCCGTGACCCGGATTCGAACCGGGGTTGCTGCGGCCACAACGCAGAGTACTAACCACTATACGATCACGGCGACATTCACGAGCCAGGTAGGAGTCGAACCTACAATCTTCTGATCTGTAGTCAGACGCGTTATCCATTGCGCCACTGGCCCTGTGTGAGAGGTTGCCACTAATCATGCTCCCCATTTTGGACTTTTGCTACGCTCGCAGCCATATTCAAAGACCTCAACACGGTTGCTTTTAGCCCCTAGCCAAAACCCTTCTGCCTTGTTTGCTACCTTTCCATATTATCCAGTATCGTTTCGGTATTGAATGGCAAAGAGCAGTGCCTATCCAGTTAAGGCGGAGGGAAAAAACAAGGATAGATCCATGCCCCGTGTGAGGATCGAACTCACGACCTTCAGATTATGAGACTGACGCGCTACCTACTGCGCTAACGAGGCATCTTGCGTGTGATTGGTTGTTTCCGTCCAGAGATAAGATGGAATACTGTAAGCACAAAACTTCTTTTTTTTTTTTTTTTTTAATATGTACATGTATATATCTACATATATTGGAAAGTTTAAAGCAAGCTGTGAAAGCAACTTTTCCCATATGGTCTAGCGGTTAGGATTCCTGGTTTTCACCCAGGCGGCCCGGGTTCGACTCCCGGTATGGGAATGAGTGTTTTGCTAAGCTTGTGCCTGCATTCAAAGGCCTGCACCTTTCTTGCAGAATTAAGCGGCTTAGTTTGCAGATGCTCTTGGCAGCCAAAAATGCTGCGCTAACGAGGCCACTTGCAAGTGGTTGTTGATGCCATCCATGCTTAAAAATGAGTTTTCAAATCATGAAACTGATTTTTTTTCTACTTATTACTGAAAAAGGGTCTCAGCGGTTCCCATATGGTCTAGCGGTTAGGATTCCTGGTTCTCACCCAGGCGGCCCGGGTTCGACTCCCGGTATGGGAATGAGCATTTTCCTAAGCTTGCAACTACATCGAAAGACCCTCTGAATTAAGATAGCGCTCAAAAAGTTCATAAAAGTATCATTCAGGCTTGCCGTCTACAAGAGCACCTTTGCTTTTTCATCAAGAATGCCGTGACCCGGATTCGAACCGGGGTTGCTGCGGCCACAACGCAGAGTACTAACCACTATACGATCACGGCGACATTCACGAGCCAGGTAGGAGTCGAACCTACAATCTTCTGATCCGTAGTCAGACGCGTTATCCATTGCGCCACTGGCCCTGTGTGAGAGGTTGCCACTAATCATGCTCCCCATTTTGGACTTTTGCTACGCTCGCAGCCATATTCAAAGACCTCAACACGGTTGCTTTTAGCCCCTAGCCAAAACCCTTCTGCCTTGTTTGCTACCTTTCCATATTATCCAGTATCGTTTCGGTATTGAATGGCAAAGAGCAGTGCCTATCCAGTTAAGGCGGAGGGAAAAAACAAGGATAGATCCATGCCCCGTGTGAGGATCGAACTCACGACCTTCAGATTATGAGACTGACGCGCTACCTACTGCGCTAACGAGGCATCTTGCGTGTGATTGGTTGTTTCCGTCCAGAGATAAGATGGAATTCTGTAAGCACAAAACTTCTTTTTTTTTTTTTTTTTTTAATATGTACATGTATATATCTACATATATTGGAAAGTTTAAAGCAAGCTGTGAAAGCAACTTTTCCCATATGGTCTAGCGGTTAGGATTCCTGGTTTTCACCCAGGCGGCCTGGGTTCGACTCCCGGTATGGGAATGAGTGTTTTGCTAAGCTTGTGCCTGCATTCAAAGGCCTGCACCTTTCTTGCAGAATTAAGCGGCTTAGTTTGCAGATGCTCTTGGCAGCCAAAAATGCTGCGCTAACGAGGCCACTTGCAAGTGGTTGTTGATGCCATCCATGCTTAAAAATGAGTTTTCAAATCATGAAACTGATTTTTTTTCTACTTATTACTGAAAAAGGGTCTCAGCGGTTCCCATATGGTCTAGCGGTTAGGATTCCTGGTTCTCACCCAGGCGGCCCGGGTTCGACTCCCGGTATGGGAATGAGCATTTTCCTAAGCTTGCAACTACATCGAAAGACCCTCTGAATTAAGATAGCGCTCAAAAAGTTCATAAAAGTATCATTCAGGCTTGCCGTCTACAAGAGCACCTTTGCTTTTTCATCAAGAATGCCGTGACCCGGATTCGAACCGGGGTTGCTGCGGCCACAACGCAGAGTACTAACCACTATACGATCACGGCGACATTCACGAGCCAGGTAGGAGTCGAACCTACAATCTTCTGATCCGTAGTCAGACGCGTTATCCATTGCGCCACTGGCCCTGTGTGAGAGGTTGCCACTAATCATGCTCCCCATTTTGGACTTTTGCTACGCTCGCAGCCATATTCAAAGACCTCAACACGGTTGCTTTTAGCCCCTAGCCAAAACCCTTCTGCCTTGTTTGCTACCTTTCCATATTATCCAGTATCGTTTCGGTATTGAATGGCAAAGAGCAGTGCCTATCCAGTTAAGGCGGAGGGAAAAAACAAGGATAGATCCATGCCCCGTGTGAGGACCGAACTCACGACCTTCAGATTATGAGACTGACGCGCTACCTACTGCGCTAACGAGGCATCTTGCGTGTGATTGGTTGTTGCCGTCCAGAGATAAGATGGAATTCTGTAAGCACAAAACTTCTTTTTTTTTTTTTTTTAATATGTACATGTATATATCTACATATATTGGAAAGTTTAAAGCAAGCTGTGAAAGCAACTTTTCCCATATGGTCTAGCGGTTAGGATTCCTGGTTTTCACCCAGGCGGCCCGGGTTCGACTCCCGGTATGGGAATGAGTGTTTTGCTAAGCTTGTGCCTGCATTCAAAGGCCTGCACCTTTCTTGCAGAATTAAGCGGCTTAGTTTGCAGATGCTCTTGGCAGCCAAAAATGCTGCGCTAACGAGGCCACTTGCAAGTGGTTGTTGATGCCATCCATGCTTAAAAATGAGTTTTCAAATCAAGAAACTGATCTTTTTTCTACTTATTACTGAAAAAGGGTCTCAGCGGTTCCCATATGGTCTAGCGGTTAGGATTCCTGGTTCTCACCCAGGCGGCCCGGGTTCGACTCCCGGTATGGGAATGAGCATTTTCCTAAGCTTGCAACTACATCGAAAGACCCTCTGAATTAAGATAGCGCTCAAAAAGGTCATAAAAATATCATTCAGGCTTGCCGTCTACAAGAGCACCTTTGCTTTTTCATCAAGAATGCCGTGACCCGGATTCGAACCGGGGTTGCTGCGGCCACAACGCAGAGTACTAACCACTATACGATCACGGCGACATTCACGAGCCAGGTAGGAGTCGAACCTACAATCTTCTGATCTGTAGTCAGACGCATTATCCATTGCGCCACTGGCCCTGTGTGAGAGGTTGCCACTAATCATGCTCCCCATTTTGGACTTTTGCTATGCTCGCAGCCATATTCAAAGACCTCAACACGGTTGCTTTTAGCCCCTAGCCAAAACCCTTCTGCCTTGTTTGCTACCTTTCCATATTATCCAGTATCGTTTCGGTATTGAATGGCTAAGAGCAGTGCCTATCCAGTTAAGGCGGAGGGAAAAAACAAGGATAGATCCATGCCCCGTGTGAGGACCGAACTCACGACCTTCAGATTATGAGACTGACGCGCTACCTACTGCGCTAACGAGGCATCTTGCGTGTGATTGGTTGTTGCCGTCCAGAGATAAGATGGAATTCTGTAAGCACAAAACTTCTTTTTTTTTTTTTTTAATATGTACATGTATATATCTACATATATTGGAAAGTTTAAAGCAAGCTGTGAAAGCAACTTTTCCCATATGGTCTAGCGGTTAGGATTCCTGGTTTTCACCCAGGTGGCCCGGGTTCGACTCCCGGTATGGGAATGAGTGTTTTGCTAAGCTTGTGCCTGCATTCAAAGGCCTGCACCTTTCTTGCAGAATTAAGCGGCTTAGTTTGCAGATGCTCTTGGCAGCCAAAAATGCTGCGCTAACGAGGCCACTTGCAAGTGGTTGTTGATGCCATCCATGCTTAAAAATGAGTTTTCAAATCATGAAACTGATTTTTTTTCTACTTATTACTGAAAAAGGGTCTCAGCGGTTCCCATATGGTCTAGCGGTTAGGATTCTTGGTTCTCACCCAGGCGGCCCGGGTTCGACTCCCGGTATGGGAATGAGCATTTTCCTAAGCTTGCAACTACATCGAAAGACCCTCTGAATTAAGATAGCGCTCAAAAAGTTCATAAAAGTATCATTCAGGCTTGCCGTCTACAAGAGCACCTTTGCTTTTTCATCAAGAATGCCGTGACCCGGATTCGAACCGGGGTTGCTGCGGCCACAACGCAGAGTACTAACCACTATACGATCACGGCGACATTCACGAGCCAGGTAGGAGTCGAACCTACAATCTTCTGATCCGTAGTCAGACGCGTTATCCATTGCGCCACTGGCCCTGTGTGAGAGGTTGCCACTAATCATGCTCCCCATTTTGGACTTTTGCTACGCTCGCAGCCATATTCAAAGACCTCAACACGGTTGCTTTTAGCCCCTAGCCAAAACCCTTCTGCCTTGTTTGCTACCTTTCCATATTATCCAGTATCGTTTCGGTATTGAATGGCAAAGAGCAGTGCCTATCCAGTTAAGGCGGAGGGAAAAAACAAGGATAGATCCATGCCCCGTGTGAGGATCGAACTCACAACCTTCAGATTATGAGACTGACGCGCTACCTACTGCGCTAACGAGGCATCTTGCGTGTGATTGGTTGTTGCCGTCCAGAGATAAGATGGAATTCTGTAAGCACAAAACTTCTTTTTTTTTTTTTTTTTTTAATATGTACATGTATATATCTACATATATTGGAAAGTTTAAAGCAAGCTGTGAAAGCAACTTTTCCCATATGGTCTAGCGGTTAGGATTCCTGGTTTTCACCCAGGCGGCCCGGGTTCGACTCCCGGTATGGGAATGAGTGTTTTGCTAAGCTTGTGCCTGCATTCAAAGGCCTGCACCTTTCTTGCAGAATTAAGCGGCTTAGTTTGCAGATGCTCTTGGCAGCCAAAAATGCTGCGCTAACGAGGCCACTTGCAAGTGGTTGTTGATGCCATCCATGCTTAAAAATGAGTTTTCAAATCATGAAACTGATTTTTTTTCTACTTATTACTGAAAAAGGGTCTCAGCGGTTCCCATATGGTCTAGCGGTTAGGATTCCTGGTTCTCACCCAGGCGGCCCGGGTTCGACTCCCGGTATGGGAATGAGCATTTTCCTAAGCTTGCAACTACATCGAAAGACCCTCTGAATTAAGATAGCGCTCAAAAAGTTCATAAAAGTATCATTCAGGCTTGCCGTCTACAAGAGCACCTTTGCTTTTTCATCAAGAATGCCGTGACCCGGATTCGAACCGGGGTTGCTGCGGCCACAACGCAGAGTACTAACCACTATACGATCACGGCGACATTCACGAGCCAGGTAGGAGTCGAACCTACAATCTTCTGATCCGTAGTCAGACGCGTTATCCATTGCGCCACTGGCCCTGTGTGAGAGGTTGCCACTAATCATGCTCCCCATTTTGGACTTTTGCTACGCTCGCAGCCATATTCAAAGACCTCAACACGGTTGCTTTTAGCCCCTAGCCAAAACCCTTCTGCCTTGTTTGCTACCTTTCCATATTATCCAGTATCGTTTCGGTATTGAATGGCAAAGAGCAGTGCCTATCCAGTTAAGGCGGAGGGAAAAAACAAGGATAGATCCATGCCCCGTGTGAGGATCGAACTCACGACCTTCAGATTATGAGACTGACGCGCTACCTACTGCGCTAACGAGGCATCTTGCGTGTGATTGGTTGTTGCCGTCCAGAGATAAGATGGAATTCTGTAAGCACAAAACTTCTTTTTTTTTTTTTTTTTTAATATGTACATGTATATATCTACATATATTGGAAAGTTTAAAGCAAGCTGTGAAAGCAACTTTTCCCATATGGTCTAGCGGTTAGGATTCCTGGTTTTCACCCAGGCGGCCCGGGTTCGACTCCCGGTATGGGAATGAGTGTTTTGCTAAGCTTGTGCCTGCATTCAAAGGCCTGCACCTTTCTTGCAGAATTAAGCGGCTTAGTTTGCAGATGCTCTTGGCAGCCAAAAATGCTGCGCTAACGAGGCCACTTGCAAGTGGTTGTTGATGCCATCCATGCTTAAAAATGAGTTTTCAAATCATGAAACTGATTTTTTTTCTACTTATTACTGAAAAAGGGTCTCAGCGGTTCCCATATGGTCTAGCGGTTAGGATTCCTGGTTCTCACCCAGGCGGCCCGGGTTCGACTCCCGGTATGGGAATGAGCATTTTCCTAAGCTTGCAACTACATCGAAAGACCCTCTGAATTAAGATAGCGCTCAAAAAGTTCATAAAAGTATCATTCAGGCTTGCCGTCTACAAGAGCACCTTTGCTTTTTCATCAAGAATGCCGTGACCCGGATTCGAACCGGGGTTGCTGCGGCCACAACGCAGAGTACTAACCACTATACGATCACAGCGACATTCACGAGCCAGGTAGGAGTCGAACCTACAATCTTCTGATCCGTAGTCAGACGCGTTATCCATTGCGCCACTGGCCCTGTGTGAGAGGTTGCCACTAATCATGCTCCCCATTTTGGACTTTTGCTACGCTCGCAGCCATATTCAAAGACCTCAACACGGTTGCTTTTAGCCCCTAGCCAAAACCCTTCTGCCTTGTTTGCTACCTTTCCATATTATCCAGTATCGTTTCGGTATTGAATGGCAAAGAGCAGTGCCTATCCAGTTAAGGCGGAGGGAAAAAACAAGGATAGATCCATGCCCCGTGTGAGGATCGAACTCACGACCTTCAGATTATGAGACTGACGCGCTACCTACTGCGCTAACGAGGCATCTTGCGTGTGATTGGTTGTTGCCGTCCAGAGATAAGATGGAATTCTGTAAGCACAAAACTTCTTTTTTTTTTTTTTTTTTTTAATATGTACATGTATATATCTACATATATTGGAAAGTTTAAAGCAAGCTGTGAAAGCAACTTTTCCCATATGGTCTAGCGGTTAGGATTCCTGGTTTTCACCCAGGCGGTCCGGGTTCGACTCCCGGTATGGGAATGAGTGTTTTGCTAAGCTTGTGCCTGCATTCAAAGGCCTGCACCTTTCTTGCAGAATTAAGCGGCTTAGTTTGCAGATGCTCTTGGCAGCCAAAAATGCTGCGCTAACGAGGCCACTTGCAAGTGGTTGTTGATGCCATCCATGCTTAAAAATGAGTTTTCAAATCATGAAACTGATTTTTTTTCTACTTATTACTGAAAAAGGGTCTCAGCGGTTCCCATATGGTCTAGCGGTTAGGATTCCTGGTTCTCACCCAGGCGGCCCGGGTTCGACTCCCGGTATGGGAATGAGCATTTTCCTAAGCTTGCAACTACATCGAAAGACCCTCTGAATTAAGATAGCGCTCAAAAAGTTCATAAAAGTATCATTCAGGCTTGCCGTCTACAAGAGCACCTTTGCTTTTTCATCAAGAATGCCGTGACCCGGATTCGAACCGGGGTTGCTGCGGCCACAACGCAGAGTACTAACCACTATACGATCACGGCGACATTCACGAGCCAGGTAGGAGTCGAACCTACAATCTTCTGATCCGTAGTCAGACGCGTTATCCATTGCGCCACTGGCCCTGTGTGAGAGGTTGCCACTAATCATGCTCCCCATTTTGGACTTTTGCTACGCTCGCAGCCATATTCAAAGACCTCAACACGGTTGCTTTTAGCCCCTAGCCAAAACCCTTCTGCCTTGTTTGCTACCTTTCCATATTATCCAGTATCGTTTCGGTATTGAATGGCAAAGAGCAGTGCCTATCCAGTTAAGGCGGAGGGAAAAAACAAGGATAGATCCATGCCCCGTGTGAGGACCGAACTCACGACCTTCAGATTATGAGACTGACGCGCTACCTACTGCGCTAACGAGGCATCTTGCGTGTGATTGGTTGTTGCCGTCCAGAGATAAGATGGAATTCTGTAAGCACAAAACTTCTTTTTTTTTTTTTTTAATATGTACATGTATATATCTACATATATTGGAAAGTTTAAAGCAAGCTGTGAAAGCAACTTTTCCCATATGGTCTAGCGGTTAGGATTCCTGGTTTTCAACCAGGCGGCCCGGGTTCAACTCCCGGTATGGGAATGAGTGTTTTGCTAAGCTTGTGCCTGCATTCAAAGGCCTGCACCTTTCTTGCAGAATTAAGCGGCTTAGTTTGCAGATGCTCTTGGCAGCCAAAAATGCTGCGCTAACGAGGCCACTTGCAAGTGGTTGTTGATGCCATCCATGCTTAAAAATGAGTTTTCAAATCATGAAACTGATTTTTTTTCTACTTATTACTGAAAAAGGGTCTCAGCGGTTCCCATATGGTCTAGCGGTTAGGATTCCTGGTTCTCACCCAGGCGGCCCGGGTTCGACTCCCGGTATGGGAATGAGCATTTTCCTAAGCTTGCAACTACATCGAAAGACCCTCTGAATTAAGATAGCGCTCAAAAAGTTCATAAAAGTATCATTCAGGCTTGCCGTCTACAAGAGCACCTTTGCTTTTTCATCAAGAATGCCGTGACCCGGATTCGAACCGGGGTTGCTGCGGCCACAACGCAGAGTACTAACCACTATACGATCACGGCGACATTCACGAGCCAGGTAGGAGTCGAACCTACAATCTTCTGATCCGTAGTCAGACGCGTTATCCATTGCGCCACTGGCCCTGTGTGAGAGGTTGCCACTAATCATGCTCCCCATTTTGGACTTTTGCTACGCTCGCAGCCATATTCAAAGACCTCAACACGGTTGCTTTTAGCCCCTAGCCAAAACCCTTCTGCCTTGTTTGCTACCTTTCCATATTATCCAGTATCGTTTCGGTATTGAATGGCAAAGAGCAGTGCCTATCCAGTTAAGGCGGAGGGAAAAAACAAGGATAGATCCATGCCCCGTGTGAGGATCGAACTCACGACCTTCAGATTATGAGACTGACGCGCTACCTACTGCGCTAACGAGGCATCTTGCGTGTGATTGGTTGTTGCCGTCCAGAGATAAGATGGAATTCTGTAAGCACAAAACTTCTTTTTTTTTTTTTTTTTTAATATGTACATGTATATATCTACATATATTGGAAAGTTTAAAGCAAGCTGTGAAAGCAACTTTTCCCATATGGTCTAGCGGTTAGGATTCCTGGTTTTCACCCAGGCGGCCCGGGTTTAGCCCCTAGCCAAAACCCTTCTGCCTTGTTTGCTACCTTTCCATATTATCCAGTATCGTTTCGGTATTGAATGGCAAAGAGCAGTGCCTATCCAGTTAAGGCGGAGGGAAAAAACAAGGATAGATCCATGCCCCGTGTGAGGATCGAACTCACGACCTTCAGATTATGAGACTGACGCGCTACCTACTGCGCTAACGAGGCATCTTGCGTGTGATTGGTTGTTGCCGTCCAGAGATAAGATGGAATTCTGTAAGCACAAAACTTCTTTTTTTTTTTTTTTTTAATATGTACATGTATATATCTACATATATTGGAAAGTTTAAAGCAAGCTGTGAAAGCAACTTTTCCCATATGGTCTAGCGGTTAGGATTCCTGGTTTTCACCCAGGCGGCCCGGGTTCGACTCCCGGTATGGGAATGAGTGTTTTGCTAAGCTTGTGCCTGCATTCAAAGGCCTGCACCTTTCTTGCAGAATTAAGCGGCTTAGTTTGCAGATGCTCTTGGCAGCCAAAAATGCTGCGCTAACGAGGCCACTTGCAAGTGGTTGTTGATGCCATCCATGCTTAAAAATGAGTTTTCAAATCATGAAACTGATTTTTTTTCTACTTATTACTGAAAAAGGGTCTCAGCGGTTCCCATATGGTCTAGCGGTTAGGATTCCTGGTTCTCACCCAGGCGGCCCGGGTTCGACTCCCGGTATGGGAATGAGCATTTTCCTAAGCTTGCAACTACATCGAAAGACCCTCTGAATTAAGATAGCGCTCAAAAAGTTCATAAAAGTATCATTCAGGCTTGCCGTCTACAAGAGCACCTTTGCTTTTTCATCAAGAATGCCGTGACCCGGATTCGAACCGGGGTTGCTGCGGCCACAACGCAGAGTACTAACCACTATACGATCACGGCGACATTCACGAGCCAGGTAGGAGTCGAACCTACAATCTTCTGATCCGTAGTCAGACGCGTTATCCATTGCGCCACTGGCCCTGTGTGAGAGGTTGCCACTAATCATGCTCCCCATTTTGGACTTTTGCTACGCTCGCAGCCATATTCAAAGACCTCAACACGGTTGCTTTTAGCCCCTAGCCAAAACCCTTCTGCCTTGTTTGCTACCTTTCCATATTATCCAGTATCGTTTCGGTATTGAATGGCAAAGAGCAGTGCCTATCCAGTTAAGGCGGAGGGAAAAAACAAGGATAGATCCATGCCCCGTGTGAGGACCGAACTCACGACCTTCAGATTATGAGACTGACGCGCTACCTACTGCGCTAACGAGGCATCTTGCGTGTGATTGGTTGTTGCCGTCCAGAGATAAGATGGAATTCTGTAAGCACAAAACTTCTTTTTTTTTTTTTTTAATATGTACATGTATATATCTACATATATTGGAAAGTTTAAAGCAAGCTGTGAAAGCAACTTTTCCCATATGGTCTAGCGGTTAGGATTCCTGGTTTTCACCCAGGCGGCCCGGGTTCGACTCCCGGTATGGGAATGAGTGTTTTGCTAAGCTTGTGCCTGCATTCAAAGGCCTGCACCTTTCTTGCAGAATTAAGCGGCTTAGTTTGCAGATGCTCTTGGCAGCCAAAAATGCTGCGCTCACGAGGCCACTTGCAAGTGGTTGTTGATGCCATCCATGCTTAAAAATGAGTTTTCAAATCAAGAAACTGATCTTTTTTCTACTTATTACTGAAAAAGGGTCTCAGCGGTTCCCATATGGTCTAGCGGTTAGGATTCCTGGTTCTCACCCAGGCGGCCCGGGTTCGACTCCCGGTATGGGAATGAGCATTTTCCTAAGCTTGCAACTACATCGAAAGACCCTCTGAATTAAGATAGCGCTCAAAAAGGTCATAAAAGTATCATTCAGGCTTGCCGTCTACAAGAGCACCTTTGCTTTTTCATCAAGAATGCCGTGACCCGGATTCGAACCGGGGTTGCTGCGGCCACAACGCAGAGTACTAACCACTATACGATCACGGCGACATTCACGAGCCAGGTAGGAGTCGAACCTACAATCTTCTGATCTGTAGTCAGACGCATTATCCATTGCGCCACTGGCCCTGTGTGAGAGGTTGCCACTAATCATGCTCCCCATTTTGGACTTTTGCTACGCTCGCAGCCATATTCAAAGACCTCAACACGGTTGCTTTTAGCCCCTAGCCAAAACCCTTCTGCCTTGTTTGCTGCCTTTCCATATTATCCAGTATCGTTTCGGTATTGAATGGCAAAGAGCAGTGCCTATCCAGTTAAGGCGGAGGGAAAAAACAAGGATAGATCCATGCCCCGTGTGAGGACCGAACTCACGACCTTCAGATTATGAGACTGACGCGCTACCTACTGCGCTAACGAGGCATCTTGCGTGTGATTGGTTGTTGCCGTCCAGAGATAAGATGGAATTCTGTAAGCACAAAACTTCTTTTTTTTTTTTTTTAATATGTACATGTATATATCTACATATATTGGAAAGTTTAAAGCAAGCTGTGAAAGCAACTTTTCCCATATGGTCTAGCGGTTAGGATTCCTGGTTTTCACCCAGGCGGCCCGGGTTCGACTCCCGGTATGGGAATGAGTGTTTTGCTAAGCTTGTGCCTGCATTCAAAGGCCTGCACCTTTCTTGCAGAATTAAGCGGCTTAGTTTGCAGATGCTCTTGGCAGCCAAAAATGCTGCGCTAACGAGGCCACTTGCAAGTGGTTGTTGATGCCATCCATGCTTAAAAATGAGTTTTCAAATCAAGAAACTGATTTTTTTTCTACTTATTACTGAAAAAGGGTCTCAGCGGTTCCCATATGGTCTAGCGGTTAGGATTCCTGGTTCTCACCCAGGCGGCCCGGGTTCGACTCCCGGTATGGGAATGAGCATTTTCCTAAGCTTGCAACTACATCGAAAGACCCTCTGAATTAAGATAGCGCTCAAAAAGTTCATAAAAGTATCATTCAGGCTTGCCGTCTACAAGAGCACCTTTGCTTTTTCATCAAGAATGCCGTGACCCGGATTCGAACCGGGGTTGCTGCGGCCACAACGCAGAGTACTAACCACTATACGATCACGGCGACATTCACGAGCCAGGTAGGAGTCGAACCTACAATCTTCTGATCCGTAGTTAGACGCGTTATCCATTGCGCCACTGGCCCTGTGTGAGAGGTTGCCACTAATCATGCTCCCCATTTTGGACTTTTGCTACGCTCGCAGCCATATTCAAAGACCTCAACACGGTTGCTTTTAGCCCCTAGCCAAAACCCTTCTGCCTTGTTTGCTACCTTTCCATATTATCCAGTATCGTTTCGGTATTGAATGGCAAAGAGCAGTGCCTATCCAGTTAAGGCGGAGGGAAAAAACAAGGATAGATCCATGCCCCGTGTGAGGACCGAACTCACGACCTTCAGATTATGAGACTGACGCGCTACCTACTGCGCTAACGAGGCATCTTGCGTGTGATTGGTTGTTGCCGTCCAGAGATAAGATGGAATTCTGTAAGCACAAAACTTCTTTTTTTTTTTTTTTAATATGTACATGTATATATCTACATATATTGGAAAGTTTAAAGCAAGCTGTGAAAGCAACTTTTCCCATATGGTCTAGCGGTTAGGATTCCTGGTTTTCACCCAGGCGGCCCGGGTTCGACTCCCGGTATGGGAATGAGTGTTTTGCTAAGCTTGTGCCTGCATTCAAAGGCCTGCACCTTTCTTGCAGAATTAAGCGGCTTAGTTTGCAGATGCTCTTGGCAGCCAAAAATGCTGCGCTAACGAGGCCACTTGCAAGTGGTTGTTGATGCCATCCATGCTTAAAAATGAGTTTTCAAATCATGAAACTGATTTTTTTTCTACTTATTACTGAAAAAGGGTCTCAGCGGTTCCCATATGGTCTAGCGGTTAGGATTCCTGGTTCTCACCCAGGCGGCCCGGGTTCGACTCCCGGTATGGGAATGAGCATTTTCCTAAGCTTGCAACTACATCGAAAGACCCTCTGAATTAAGATAGCGCTCAAAAAGTTCATAAAAGTATCATTCAGGCTTGCCGTCTACAAGAGCACCTTTGCTTTTTCATCAAGAATGCCGTGACCCGGATTCGAACCGGGGTTGCTGCGGCCACAACGCAGAGTACTAACCACTATACGATCACGGCGACATTCACGAGCCAGGTAGGAGTCAAACCTACAATCTTCTGATCCGTAGTCAGACGCGTTATCCATTGCGCCACTGGCCCTGTGTGAGAGGTTGCCACTAATCATGCTCCCCATTTTGGACTTTTGCTACGCTCGCAGCCATATTCAAAGACCTCAACACGGTTGCTTTTAGCCCCTAGCCAAAACCCTTCTGCCTTGTTTGCTACCTTTCCATATTATCCAGTATCGTTTCGGTATTGAATGGCAAAGAGCAGTGCCTATCCAGTTAAGGCGGAGGGAAAAAACAAGGATAGATCCATGCCCCGTGTGAGGATCGAACTCACGACCTTCAGATTATGAGACTGACGCGCTACCTACTGCGCTAACGAGGCATCTTGCGTGTGATTGGTTGTTGCCGTCCAGAGATAAGATGGAATTCTGTAAGCACAAAACTTCTTTTTTTTTTTTTTTTTTTTTTAATATGTACATGTATATATCTACATATATTGGAAAGTTTAAAGCAAGCTGTGAAAGCAACTTTTCCCATATGGTCTAGCGGTTAGGATTCCTGGTTTTCACCCAGGCGGCCCGGGTTCGACTCCCGGTATGGGAATGAGTGTTTTGCTAAGCTTGTGCCTGCATTCAAAGGCCTGCACCTTTCTTGCAGAATTAAGCGGCTTAGTTTGCAGATGCTCTTGGCAGCCAAAAATGCTGCGCTAACGAGGCCACTTGCAAGTGGTTGTTGATGCCATCCATGCTTAAAAATGAGTTTTCAAATCATGAAACTGATTTTTTTTCTACTTATTACTGAAAAAGGGTCTCAGCGGTTCCCATATGGTCTAGCGGTTAGGATTCCTGGTTCTCACCCAGGCGGCCCGGGTTCGACTCCCGGTATGGGAATGAGCATTTTCCTAAGCTTGCAACTACATCGAAAGACCCTCTGAATTAAGATAGCGCTCAAAAAGTTCATAAAAGTATCATTCAGGCTTGCCGTCTACAAGAGCACCTTTGCTTTTTCATCAAGAATGCCGTGACCCGGATTCGAACCGGGGTTGCTGCGGCCACAACGCAGAGTACTAACCACTATACGATCACGGCGACATTCACGAGCCAGGTAGGAGTCGAACCTACAATCTTCTGATCTGTAGTCAGACGCATTATCCATTGCGCCACTGGCCCTGTGTGAGAGGTTGCCACTAATCATGCTCCCCATTTTGGACTTTTGCTACGCTCGCAGCCATATTCAAAGACCTCAACACGGTTGCTTTTAGCCCCTAGCCAAAACCCTTCTGCCTTGTTTGCTGCCTTTCCATATTATCCAGTATCGTTTCGGTATTGAATGGCAAAGAGCAGTGCCTATCCAGTTAAGGCGGAGGGAAAAAACAAGGATAGATCCATGCCCCGTGTGAGGACCGAACTCACGACCTTCAGATTATGAGACTGACGCGCTACCTACTGCGCTAACGAGGCATCTTGCGTGTGATTGGTTGTTGCCGTCCAGAGATAAGATGGAATTCTGTAAGCACAAAACTTCTTTTTTTTTTTTTTTAATATGTACATGTATATATCTACATATATTGGAAAGTTTAAAGCAAGCTGTGAAAGCAACTTTTCCCATATGGTCTAGCGGTTAGGATTCCTGGTTTTCACCCAGGCGGCCTGGGTTCGACTCCCGGTATGGGAATGAGTGTTTTGCTAAGCTTGTGCCTGCATTCAAAGGCCTGCACCTTTCTTGCAGAATTAAGCGGCTTAGTTTGCAGATGCTCTTGGCAGCCAAAAATGCTGCGCTAACGAGGCCACTTGCAAGTGGTTGTTGATGCCATCCATGCTTAAAAATGAGTTTTCAAATCAAGAAACTGATTTTTTTTCTACTTATTACTGAAAAAGGGTCTCAGCGGTTCCCATATGGTCTAGCGGTTAGGATTCCTGGTTCTCACCCAGGCGGCCCGGGTTCGACTCCCGGTATGGGAATGAGCATTTTCCTAAGCTTGCAACTACATCGAAAGACCCTCTGAATTAAGATAGCGCTCAAAAAGTTCATAAAAGTATCATTCAGGCTTGCCGTCTACAAGAGCACCTTTGCTTTTTCATCAAGAATGCCGTGACCCGGATTCGAACCGGGGTTGCTGCGGCCACAACGCAGAGTACTAACCACTATACGATCACGGCGACATTCACGAGCCAGGTAGGAGTCGAACCTACAATCTTCTGATCCGTAGTCAGACGCGTTATCCATTGCGCCACTGGCCCTGTGTGAGAGGTTGCCACTAATCATGCTCCCCATTTTGGACTTTTGCTACGCTCGCAGCCATATTCAAAGACCTCAACACGGTTGCTTTTAGCCCCTAGCCAAAACCCTTCTGCCTTGTTTGCTACCTTTCCATATTATCCAGTATCGTTTCGGTATTGAATGGCAAAGAGCAGTGCCTATCCAGTTAAGGCGGAGGGAAAAAACAAGGATAGATCCATGCCCCGTGTGAGGACCGAACTCACGACCTTCAGATTATGAGACTGACGCGCTACCTACTGCGCTAACGAGGCATCTTGCGTGTGATTGGTTGTTGCCGTCCAGAGATAAGATGGAATTCTGTAAGCACAAAACTTCTTTTTTTTTTTTTTTAATATGTACATGTATATATCTACATATATTGGAAAGTTTAAAGCAAGCTGTGAAAGCAACTTTTCCCATATGGTCTAGCGGTTAGGATTCCTGGTTTTCACCCAGGCGGCACGGGTTCGACTCCCGGTATGGGAATGAGTGTTTTGCTAAGCTTGTGCCTGCATTCAAAGGCCTGCACCTTTCTTGCAGAATTAAGCGGCTTAGTTTGCAGATGCTCTTGGCAGCCAAAAATGCTGCGCTAACGAGGCCACTTGCAAGTGGTTGTTGATGCCATCCATGCTTAAAAATGAGTTTTCAAATCATGAAACTGATTTTTTTTCTACTTATTACTGAAAAAGGGTCTCAGCGGTTCCCATATGGTCTAGCGGTTAGGATTCCTGGTTCTCACCCAGGCGGCCCGGGTTCGACTCCCGGTATGGGAATGAGCATTTTCCTAAGCTTGCAACTACATCGAAAGACCCTCTGAATTAAGATAGCGCTCAAAAAGTTCATAAAAGTATCATTCAGGCTTGCCGTCTACAAGAGCACCTTTGCTTTTTCATCAAGAATGCCGTGACCCGGATTCGAACCGGGGTTGCTGCGGCCACAACGCAGAGTACTAACCACTATACGATCACGGCGACATTCACGAGCCAGGTAGGAGTCAAACCTACAATCTTCTGATCCGTAGTCAGACGCGTTATCCATTGCGCCACTGGCCCTGTGTGAGAGGTTGCCACTAATCATGCTCCCCATTTTGGACTTTTGCTACGCTCGCAGCCATATTCAAAGACCTCAACACGGTTGCTTTTAGCCCCTAGCCAAAACCCTTCTGCCTTGTTTGCTACCTTTCCATATTATCCAGTATCGTTTCGGTATTGAATGGCAAAGAGCAGTGCCTATCCAGTTAAGGCGGAGGGAAAAAACAAGGATAGATCCATGCCCCGTGTGAGGATCGAACTCACGACCTTCAGATTATGAGACTGACGCGCTACCTACTGCGCTAACGAGGCATCTTGCGTGTGATTGGTTGTTGCCGTCCAGAGATAAGATGGAATTCTGTAAGCACAAAACTTCTTTTTTTTTTTTTTTTTTTTAATATGTACATGTATATATCTACATATATTGGAAAGTTTAAAGCAAGCTGTGAAAGCAACTTTTCCCATATGGTCTAGCGGTTAGGATTCCTGGTTTTCACCCAGGCGGCCCGGGTTCGACTCCCGGTATGGGAATGAGTGTTTTGCTAAGCTTGTGCCTGCATTCAAAGGCCTGCACCTTTCTTGCAGAATTAAGCGGCTTAGTTTGCAGATGCTCTTGGCAGCCAAAAATGCTGCGCTAACGAGGCCACTTGCAAGTGGTTGTTGATGCCATCCATGCTTAAAAATGAGTTTTCAAATCATGAAACTGATTTTTTTTCTACTTATTACTGAAAAAGGGTCTCAGCGGTTCCCATATGGTCTAGCGGTTAGGATTCCTGGTTCTCACCCAGGCGGCCCGGGTTCGACTCCCGGTATGGGAATGAGCATTTTCCTAAGCTTGCAACTACATCGAAAGACCCTCTGAATTAAGATAGCGCTCAAAAAGTTCATAAAAGTATCATTCAGGCTTGCCGTCTACAAGAGCACCTTTGCTTTTTCATCAAGAATGCCGTGACCCGGATTCGAACCGGGGTTGCTGCGGCCACAACGCAGAGTACTAACCACTATACGATCACGGCGACATTCACGAGCCAGGTAGGAGTCGAACCTACAATCTTCTGATCTGTAGTCAGACGCATTATCCATTGCGCCACTGGCCCTGTGTGAGAGGTTGCCACTAATCATGCTCCCCATTTTGGACTTTTGCTACGCTCGCAGCCATATTCAAAGACCTCAACACGGTTGCTTTTAGCCCCTAGCCAAAACCCTTCTGCCTTGTTTGCTACCTTTCCATATTATCCAGTATCGTTTCGGTATTGAATGGCAAAGAGCAGTGCCTATCCAGTTAAGGCGGAGGGAAAAAACAAGGATAGATCCATGCCCCGTGTGAGGATCGAACTCACGACCTTCAGATTATGAGACTGACGCGCTACCTACTGCGCTAACGAGGCATCTTGCGTGTGATTGGTTGTTGCCGTCCAGAGATAAGATGGAATTCTGTAAGCACAAAACTTCTTTTTTTTTTTTTTTAATATGTACATGTATATATCTACATATATTGGAAAGTTTAAAGCAAGCTGTGAAAGCAACTTTTCCCATATGGTCTAGCGGTTAGGATTCCTGGTTTTCACCCAGGCGGCCCGGGTTCGACTCCCGGTATGGGAATGAGTGTTTTGCTAAGCTTGTGCCTGCATTCAAAGGCCTGCACCTTTCTTGCAGAATTAAGCGGCTTAGTTTGCAGATGCTCTTGGCAGCCAAAAATGCTGCGCTAACGAGGCCACTTGCAAGTGGTTGTTGATGCCATCCATGCTTAAAAATGAGTTTTCAAATCAAGAAACTGATCTTTTTTCTACTTATTACTGAAAAAGGGTCTCAGCGGTTCCCATATGGTCTAGCGGTTAGGATTCCTGGTTCTCACCCAGGCGGCCCGGGTTCGACTCCCGGTATGGGAATGAGCATTTTCCTAAGCTTGCAACTACATCGAAAGACCCTCTGAATTAAGATAGCGCTCAAAAAGGTCATAAAAGTATCATTCAGGCTTGCCGTCTACAAGAGCACCTTTGCTTTTTCATCAAGAATGCCGTGACCCGGATTCGAACCGGGGTTGCTGCGGCCACAACGCAGAGTACTAACCACTATACGATCACGGCGACATTCACGAGCCAGGTAGGAGTCGAACCTACAATCTTCTGATCTGTAGTCAGACGCTTTATCCATTGCGCCACTGGCCCTGTGTGAGAGGTTGCCACTAATCATGCTCCCCATTTTGGACTTTTGCTACGCTCGCAGCCATATTCAAAGACCTCAACACGGTTGCTTTTAGCCCCTAGCCAAAACCCTTCTGCCTTGTTTGCTACCTTTCCATATTATCCAGTATCGTTTCGGTATTGAATGGCAAAGAGCAGTGCCTATCCAGTTAAGGCGGAGGGAAAAAACAAGGATAGATCCATGCCCCGTGTGAGGACCGAACTCACGACCTTCAGATTATGAGACTGACGCGCTACCTACTGCGCTAACGAGGCATCTTGCGTGTGATTGGTTGTTGCCGTCCAGAGATAAGATGGAATTCTGTAAGCACAAAACTTCTTTTTTTTTTTTTTTTTAATATGTACATGTATATATCTACATATATTGGAAAGTTTAAAGCAAGCTGTGAAAGCAGCTTTTCCCATATGGTCTAGCGGTTAGGATTCCTGGTTTTCACCCAGGCGGCCCGGGTTCGACTCCCGGTATGGGAATGAGTGTTTTGCTAAGCTTGTGCCTGCATTCAAAGGCCTGCACCTTTCTTGCAGAATTAAGCGGCTTAGTTTGCAGATGCTCTTGGCAGCCAAAAATGCTGCGCTAACGAGGCCACTTGCAAGTGGTTGTTGATGCCATCCATGCTTAAAAATGAGTTTTCAAATCATGAAACTGATTTTTTTTCTACTTATTACTGAAAAAGGGTCTCAGCGGTTCCCATATGGTCTAGCGGTTAGGATTCCTGGTTCTCACCCAGGCGGCCCGGGTTCGACTCCCGGTATGGGAATGAGCATTTTCCTAAGCTTGCAACTACATCGAAAGACCCTCTGAATTAAGATAGCGCTCAAAAAGTTCATAAAAGTATCATTCAGGCTTGCCGTCTACAAGAGCACCTTTGCTTTTTCATCAAGAATGCCGTGACCCGGATTCGAACCGGGGTTGCTGCGGCCACAACGCAGAGTACTAACCACTATACGATCACGGCGACATTCACGAGCCAGGTAGGAGTCGAACCTACAATCTTCTGATCCGTAGTCAGACGCGTTATCCATTGCGCCACTGGCCCTGTGTGAGAGGTTGCCACTAATCATGCTCCCCATTTTGGACTTTTGCTACGCTCGCAGCCATATTCAAAGACCTCAACACGGTTGCTTTTAGCCCCTAGCCAAAACCCTTCTGCCTTGTTTGCTACCTTTCCATATTATCCAGTATCGTTTCGGTATTGAATGGCAAAGAGCAGTGCCTATCCAGTTAAGGCGGAGGGAAAAAACAAGGATAGATCCATGCCCCGTGTGAGGATCGAACTCACGACCTTCAGATTATGAGACTGACGCGCTACCTACTGCGCTAACGAGGCATCTTGCGTGTGATTGGTTGTTGCCGTCCAGAGATAAGATGGAATTCTGTAAGCACAAAACTTCTTTTTTTTTTTTTTTAATATGTACATGTATATATCTACATATATTGGAAAGTTTAAAGCAAGCTGTGAAAGCAACTTTTCCCATATGGTCTAGCGGTTAGGATTCCTGGTTTTCACCCAGGCGGCCCGGGTTCGACTCCCGGTATGGGAATGAGTGTTTTGCTAAGCTTGTGCCTGCATTCAAAGGCCTGCACCTTTCTTGCAGAATTAAGCGGCTTAGTTTGCAGATGCTCTTGGCAGCCAAAAATGCTGCGCTAACGAGGCCACTTGCAAGTGGTTGTTGATGCCATCCATGCTTAAAAATGAGTTTTCAAATCATGAAACTGATTTTTTTTCTACTTATTACTGAAAAAGGGTCTCAGCGGTTCCCATATGGTCTAGCGGTTAGGATTCCTGGTTCTCACCCAGGCGGCCCGGGTTCGACTCCCGGTATGGGAATGAGCATTTTCCTAAGCTTGCAACTACATCGAAAGACCCTCTGAATTAAGATAGCGCTCAAAAAGTTCATAAAAGTATCATTCAGGCTTGCCGTCTACAAGAGCACCTTTGCTTTTTCATCAAGAATGCCGTGACCCGGATTCGAACCGGGGTTGCTGCGGCCACAACGCAGAGTACTAACCACTATACGATCACGGCGACATTCACGAGCCAGGTAGGAGTCGAACCTACAATCTTCTGATCCGTAGTCAGACGCGTTATCCATTGCGCCACTGGCCCTGTGTGAGAGGTTGCCACTAATCATGCTCCCCATTTTGGACTTTTGCTACGCTCGCAGCCATATTCAAAGACCTCAACACGGTTGCTTTTAGCCCCTAGCCAAAACCCTTCTGCCTTGTTTGCTACCTTTCCATATTATCCAGTATCGTTTCGGTATTGAATGGCAAAGAGCAGTGCCTATCCAGTTAAGGCGGAGGGAAAAAACAAGGATAGATCCATGCCCCGTGTGAGGATCGAACTCACGACCTTCAGATTATGAGACTGACGCGCTACCTACTGCGCTAACGAGGCATCTTGCGTGTGATTGGTTGTTGCCGTCCAGAGATAAGATGGAATTCTGTAAGCACAAAACTTCTTTTTTTTTTTTTAATATGTACATGTATATATCTACATATATTGGAAAGTTTAAAGCAAGCTGTGAAAGCAACTTTTCCCATATGGTCTAGCGGTTAGGATTCCTGGTTTTCACCCAGGCGGCCCGGGTTCGACTCCCGGTATGGGAATGAGTGTTTTGCTAAGCTTGTGCCTGCATTCAAAGGCCTGCACCTTTCTTGCAGAATTAAGCGGCTTAGTTTGCAGATGCTCTTGGCAGCCAAAAATGCTGTGCTAACGAGGCCACTTGCAAGTGGTTGTTGATGCCATCCATGCTTAAAAATGAGTTTTCAAATCATGAAACTGATTTTTTTTCTACTTATTACTGAAAAAGGGTCTCAGCGGTTCCCATATGGTCTAGCGGTTAGGATTCCGGGTTCGACTCCCGGTATGGGAATGAGCATTTTCCTAAGCTTGCAACTACATCGAAAGACCCTCTGAATTAAGATAGCGCTCAAAAAGTTCATAAAAGTATCATTCAGGCTTGCCGTCTACAAGAGCA
>NC_089838.1:307253342-307258342 GCF_035609145.1 Eleutherodactylus coqui | reverse complement strand
TGCAAGTGGTTGTTGATGCCATCCATGCTTAAAAATGAGTTTTCAAATCATGAAACTGATTTTTTTTCTACTTATTACTGAAAAAGGGTCTCAGCGGTTCCCATATGGTCTAGCGGTTAGGATTCCTGGTTCTCACCCAGGCGGCCCGGGTTCGACTCCCGGTATGGGAATGAGCATTTTCCTAAGCTTGCAACTACATCGAAAGACCCTCTGAATTAAGATAGCGCTCAAAAAGTTCATAAAAGTATCATTCAGGCTTGCCGTCTACAAGAGCACCTTTGCTTTTTCATCAAGAATGCCGTGACCCGGATTCGAACCGGGGTTGCTGCGGCCACAACGCAGAGTACTAACCACTATACGATCACGGCGACATTCACGAGCCAGGTAGGAGTCGAACCTACAATCTTCTGATCCGTAGTCAGACGCGTTATCCATTGCGCCACTGGCCCTGTGTGAGAGGTTGCCACTAATCATGCTCCCCATTTTGGACTTTTGCTACGCTCGCAGCCATATTCAAAGACCTCAACACGGTTGCTTTTAGCCCCTAGCCAAAACCCTTCTGCCTTGTTTGCTACCTTTCCATATTATCCAGTATCGTTTCGGTATTGAATGGCAAAGAGCAGTGCCTATCCAGTTAAGGCGGAGGGAAAAAACAAGGATAGATCCATGCCCCGTGTGAGGATCGAACTCACGACCTTCAGATTATGAGACTGACGCGGTACCTACTGCGCTAACGAGGCATCTTGCGTGTGATTGGTTGTTGCCGTCCAGAGATAAGATGGAATTCTGTAAGCACAAAACTTCTTTTTTTTTTTTTAATATGTACATGTATATATCTACATATATTGGAAAGTTTAAAGCAAGCTGTGAAAGCAACTTTTCCCATATGGTCTAGCGGTTAGGATTCCTGGTTTTCACCCAGGTGGCCCGGGTTCGACTCCCGGTATGGGAATGAGTGTTTTGCTAAGCTTGTGCCTGCATTCAAAGGCCTGCACCTTTCTTGCAGAATTAAGCGGCTTAGTTTGCAGATGCTCTTGGCAGCCAAAAATGCTGTGCTAACGAGGCCACTTGCAAGTGGTTGTTGATGCCATCCATGCTTAAAAATGAGTTTTCAAATCATGAAACTGATTTTTTTTCTACTTATTACTGAAAAAGGGTCTCAGCGGTTCCCATATGGTCTAGCGGTTAGGATTCCTGGTTCTCACCCAGGCGGCCCGGGTTCGACTCCCGGTATGGGAATGAGCATTTTCCTAAGCTTGCAACTACATCGAAAGACCCTCTGAATTAAGATAGCGCTCAAAAAGTTCATAAAAGTATCATTCAGGCTTGCCGTCTACAAGAGCACCTTTGCTTTTTCATCAAGAATGCCGTGACCCGGATTCGAACCGGGGTTGCTGCGGCCACAACGCAGAGTACTAACCACTATACGATCACGGCGACATTCACGAGCCAGGTAGGAGTCGAACCTACAATCTTCTGATCCGTAGTCAGACGCGTTATCCATTGCGCCACTGGCCCTGTGTGAGAGGTTGCCACTAATCATGCTCCCCATTTTGGACTTTTGCTACGCTCGCAGCCATATTCAAAGACCTCAACACGGTTGCTTTTAGCCCCTAGCCAAAACCCTTCTGCCTTGTTTGCTACCTTTCCATATTATCCAGTATCGTTTCGGTATTGAATGGCAAAGAGCAGTGCCTATCCAGTTAAGGCGGAGGGAAAAAACAAGGATAGATCCATGCCCCGTGTGAGGATCGAACTCACGACCTTCAGATTATGAGACTGACGCGCTACCTACTGCGCTAACGAGGCATCTTGCGTGTGATTGGTTGTTGCCGTCCAGAGATAAGATGGAATTCTGTAAGCACAAAACTTCTTTTTTTTTTTTTAATATGTACATGTATATATCTACATATATTGGAAAGTTTAAAGCAAGCTGTGAAAGCAACTTTTCCCATATGGTCTAGCGGTTAGGATTCCTGGTTTTCACCCAGGCGGCCCGGGTTCGACTCCCGGTATGGGAATGAGTGTTTTGCTAAGCTTGTGCCTGCATTCAAAGGCCTGCACCTTTCTTGCAGAATTAAGCGGCTTAGTTTGCAGATGCTCTTGGCAGCCAAAAATGCTGCGCTAACGAGGCCACTTGCAAGTGGTTGTTGATGCCATCCATGCTTAAAAATGAGTTTTCAAATCATGAAACTGATTTTTTTTCTACTTATTACTGAAAAAGGGTCTCAGTGGTTCCCATATGGTCTAGCGGTTAGGATTCCTGGTTCTCACCCAGGCGGCCCGGGTTCGACTCCCGGTATGGGAATGAGCATTTTCCTAAGCTTGCAACTACATCGAAAGACCCTCTGAATTAAGATAGCGCTCAAAAAGTTCATAAAAGTATCATTCAGGCTTGCCGTCTACAAGAGCACCTTTGCTTTTTCATCAAGAATGCCGTGACCCGGATTCGAACCGGGGTTGCTGCGGCCACAACGCAGAGTACTAACCACTATACGATCACGGCGACATTCACGAGCCAGGTAGGAGTCGAACCTACAATCTTCTGATCCGTAGTCAGACGCGTTATCCATTGCGCCACTGGCCCTGTGTGAGAGGTTGCCACTAATCATGCTCCCCATTTTGGACTTTTGCTACGCTCGCAGCCATATTCAAAGACCTCAACACGGTTGCTTTTAGCCCCTAGCCAAAACCCTTCTGCCTTGTTTGCTACCTTTCCATATTATCCAGTATCGTTTCGGTATTGAATGGCAAAGAGCAGTGCCTATCCAGTTAAGGCGGAGGGAAAAAACAAGGATAGATCCATGCCCCGTGTGAGGATCGAACTCACGACCTTCAGATTATGAGACTGACGCGCTACCTACTGCGCTAACGAGGCATCTTGCGTGTGATTGGTTGTTGCCGTCCAGAGATAAGATGGAATTCTGTAAGCACAAAACTTCTTTTTTTTTTTTTAATATGTACATGTATATATCTACATATATTGGAAAGTTTAAAGCAAGCTGTGAAAGCAACTTTTCCCATATGGTCTAGCGGTTAGGATTCCTTGTTTTCACCCAGGTGGCCCGGGTTCGACTCCCGGTATGGGAATGAGTGTTTTGCTAAGCTTGTGCCTGCATTCAAAGGCCTGCACCTTTCTTGCAGAATTAAGCGGCTTAGTTTGCAGATGCTCTTGGCAGCCAAAAATGCTGTGCTAACGAGGCCACTTGCAAGTGGTTGTTGATGCCATCCATGCTTAAAAATGAGTTTTCAAATCATGAAACTGATTTTTTTTCTACTTATTACTGAAAAAGGGTCTCAGCGGTTCCCATATGGTCTAGCGGTTAGGATTCCTGGTTCTCACCCAGGCGGCCCGGGTTCGACTCCCGGTATGGGAATGAGCATTTTCCTAAGCTTGCAACTACATCGAAAGACCCTCTGAATTAAGATAGCGCTCAAAAAGTTCATAAAAGTATCATTCAGGCTTGCCGTCTACAAGAGCACCTTTGCTTTTTCATCAAGAATGCCGTGACCCGGATTCGAACCGGGGTTGCTGCGGCCACAACGCAGAGTACTAACCACTATACGATCACGGCGACATTCACGAGCCAGGTAGGAGTCGAACCTACAATCTTCTGATCCGTAGTCAGACGCGTTATCCATTGCGCCACTGGCCCTGTGTGAGAGGTTGCCACTAATCATGCTCCCCATTTTGGACTTTTGCTACGCTCGCAGCCATATTCAAAGACCTCAACACGGTTGCTTTTAGCCCCTAGCCAAAACCCTTCTGCCTTGTTTGCTACCTTTCCATATTATCCAGTATCGTTTCGGTATTGAATGGCAAAGAGCAGTGCCTATCCAGTTAAGGCGGAGGGAAAAAACAAGGATAGATCCATGCCCCGTGTGAGGATCGAACTCACGACCTTCAGATTATGAGACTGACGCGCTACCTACTGCGCTAACGAGGCATCTTGCGTGTGATTGGTTGTTGCCGTCCAGAGATAAGATGGAATTCTGTAAGCACAAAACTTCTTTTTTTTTTTTTAATATGTACATGTATATATCTACATATATTGGAAAGTTTAAAGCAAGCTGTGAAAGCAACTTTTCCCATATGGTCTAGCGGTTAGGATTCCTGGTTTTCACCCAGGCGGCCCGGGTTCGACTCCCGGTATGGGAATGAGTGTTTTGCTAAGCTTGTGCCTGCATTCAAAGGCCTGCACCTTTCTTGCAGAATTAAGCGGCTTAGTTTGCAGATGCTCTTGGCAGCCAAAAATGCTGCGCTAACGAGGCCACTTGCAAGTGGTTGTTGATGCCATCCATGCTTAAAAATGAGTTTTCAAATCATGAAACTGATTTTTTTTCTACTTATTACTGAAAAAGGGTCTCAGCGGTTCCCATATGGTCTAGCGGTTAGGATTCCTGGTTCTCACCCAGGCGGCCCGGGTTCGACTCCCGGTATGGGAATGAGCATTTTCCTAAGCTTGCAACTACATCGAAAGACCCTCTGAATTAAGATAGCGCTCAAAAAGTTCATAAAAGTATCATTCAGGCTTGCCGTCTACAAGAGCACCTTTGCTTTTTCATCAAGAATGCCGTGACCCGGATTCGAACCGGGGTTGCTGCGGCCACAACGCAGAGTACTAACCACTATACGATCACGGCGACATTCACGAGCCAGGTAGGAGTCGAACCTACAATCTTCTGATCCGTAGTCAGACGCGTTATCCATTGCGCCACTGGCCCTGTGTGAGAGGTTGCCACTAATCATGCTCCCCATTTTGGACTTTTGCTACGCTCGCAGCCATATTCAAAGACCTCAACACGGTTGCTTTTAGCCCCTAGCCAAAACCCTTCTGCCTTGTTTGCTACCTTTCCATATTATCCAGTATCGTTTCGGTATTGAATGGCAAAGAGCAGTGCCTATCCAGTTAAGGCGGAGGGAAAAAACAAGGATAGATCCATGCCCCGTGTGAGGATCGAACTCACGACCTTCAGATTATGAGACTGACGCGCTACCT
>NC_089838.1:307230842-307248342 GCF_035609145.1 Eleutherodactylus coqui | reverse complement strand
CTGATCCGTAGTCAGACGCGTTATCCATTGCGCCACTGGCCCTGTGTGAGAGGTTGCCACTAATCATGCTCCCCATTTTGGACTTTTGCTACGCTCGCAGCCATATTCAAAGACCTCAACACGGTTGCTTTTAGCCCCTAGCCAAAACCCTTCTGCCTTGTTTGCTACCTTTCCATATTATCCAGTATCGTTTCGGTATTGAATGGCAAAGAGCAGTGCCTATCCAGTTAAGGCGGAGGGAAAAAACAAGGATAGATCCATGCCCCGTGTGAGGACCGAACTCACGACCTTCAGATTATGAGACTGACGCGCTACCTACTGCGCTAACGAGGCATCTTGCGTGTGATTGGTTGTTGCCGTCCAGAGATAAGATGGAATTCTGTAAGCACAAAACTTCTTTTTTTTTTTTTAATATGTACATGTATATATCTACATATATTGGAAAGTTTAAAGCAAGCTGTGAAAGCAACTTTTCCCATATGGTCTAGCGGTTAGGATTCCTGGTTTTCACCCAGGCGGCCCGGGTTCGACTCCCGGTATGGGAATGAGTGTTTTGCTAAGCTTGTGCCTGCATTCAAAGGCCTGCACCTTTCTTGCAGAATTAAGCGGCTTAGTTTGCAGATGCTCTTGGCAGCCAAAAATGCTGTGCTAACGAGGCCACTTGCAAGTGGTTGTTGATGCCATCCATGCTTAAAAATGAGTTTTCAAATCATGAAACTGATTTTTTTTCTACTTATTACTGAAAAAGGGTCTCAGCGGTTCCCATATGGTCTAGCGGTTAGGATTCCTGGTTCTCACCCAGGCGGCCCGGGTTCGACTCCCGGTATGGGAATGAGCATTTTCCTAAGCTTGCAACTACATCGAAAGACCCTCTGAATTAAGATAGCGCTCAAAAAGTTCATAAAAGTATCATTCAGGCTTGCCGTCTACAAGAGCACCTTTGCTTTTTCATCAAGAATGCCGTGACCCGGATTCGAACCGGGGTTGCTGCGGCCACAACGCAGAGTACTAACCACTATACGATCACGGCGACATTCACGAGCCAGGTAGGAGTCGAACCTACAATCTTCTGATCCGTAGTCAGACGCGTTATCCATTGCGCCACTGGCCCTGTGTGAGAGGTTGCCACTAATCATGCTCCCCATTTTGGACTTTTGCTACGCTCGCAGCCATATTCAAAGACCTCAACACGGTTGCTTTTAGCCCCTAGCCAAAACCCTTCTGCCTTGTTTGCTACCTTTCCATATTATCCAGTATCGTTTCGGTATTGAATGGCAAAGAGCAGTGCCTATCCAGTTAAGGCGGAGGGAAAAAACAAGGATAGATCCATGCCCCGTGTGAGGATCGAACTCACGACCTTCAGATTATGAGACTGACGCGCTACCTACTGCGCTAACGAGGCATCTTGCGTGTGATTGGTTGTTGCCGTCCAGAGATAAGATGGAATTCTGTAAGCACAAAACTTCTTTTTTTTTTTTTAATATGTACATGTATATATCTACATATATTGGAAAGTTTAAAGCAAGCTGTGAAAGCAACTTTTCCCATATGGTCTAGCGGTTAGGATTCCTGGTTTTCACCCAGGTGGCCCGGGTTCGACTCCCGGTATGGGAATGAGTGTTTTGCTAAGCTTGTGCCTGCATTCAAAGGCCTGCACCTTTCTTGCAGAATTAAGCGGCTTAGTTTGCAGATGCTCTTGGCAGCCAAAAATGCTGTGCTAACGAGGCCACTTGCAAGTGGTTGTTGATGCCATCCATGCTTAAAAATGAGTTTTCAAATCATGAAACTGATTTTTTTTCTACTTATTACTGAAAAAGGGTCTCAGCGGTTCCCATATGGTCTAGCGGTTAGGATTCCTGGTTCTCACCCAGGCGGCCCGGGTTCGACTCCCGGTATGGGAATGAGCATTTTCCTAAGCTTGCAACTACATCGAAAGACCCTCTGAATTAAGATAGCGCTCAAAAAGTTCATAAAAGTATCATTCAGGCTTGCCGTCTACAAGAGCACCTTTGCTTTTTCATCAAGAATGCCGTGACCCGGATTCGAACCGGGGTTGCTGCGGCCACAACGCAGAGTACTAACCACTATACGATCACGGCGACATTCACGAGCCAGGTAGGAGTCGAACCTACAATCTTCTGATCCGTAGTCAGACGCGTTATCCATTGCGCCACTGGCCCTGTGTGAGAGGTTGCCACTAATCATGCTCCCCATTTTGGACTTTTGCTACGCTCGCAGCCATATTCAAAGACCTCAACACGGTTGCTTTTAGCCCCTAGCCAAAACCCTTCTGCCTTGTTTGCTACCTTTCCATATTATCCAGTATCGTTTCGGTATTGAATGGCAAAGAGCAGTGCCTATCCAGTTAAGGCGGAGGGAAAAAACAAGGATAGATCCATGCCCCGTGTGAGGATCGAACTCACGACCTTCAGATTATGAGACTGACGCGCTACCTACTGCGCTAACGAGGCATCTTGCGTGTGATTGGTTGTTGCCGTCCAGAGATAAGATGGAATTCTGTAAGCACAAAACTTCTTTTTTTTTTTTTAATATGTACATGTATATATCTACATATATTGGAAAGTTTAAAGCAAGCTGTGAAAGCAACTTTTCCCATATGGTCTAGCGGTTAGGATTCCTGGTTTTCACCCAGGCGGCCCGGGTTCGACTCCCGGAATGGGAATGAGTGTTTTGCTAAGCTTGTGCCTGCATTCAAAGGCCTGCACCTTTCTTGCAGAATTAAGCGGCTTAGTTTGCAGATGCTCTTGGCAGCCAAAAATGCTGCGCTAACGAGGCCACTTGCAAGTGGTTGTTGATGCCATCCATGCTTAAAAATGAGTTTTCAAATCATGAAACTGATTTTTTTTCTACTTATTACTGAAAAAGGGTCTCAGCGGTTCCCATATGGTCTAGCGGTTAGGATTCCTGGTTCTCACCCAGGCGGCCCGGGTTCGACTCCCGGTATGGGAATGAGCATTTTACTAAGCTTGCAACTACATCGAAAGACCCTCTGAATTAAGATAGCGCTCAAAAAGTTCATAAAAGTATCATTCAGGCTTGCCGTCTACAAGAGCACCTTTGCTTTTTCATCAAGAATGCCGTGACCCGGATTCGAACCGGGGTTGCTGCGGCCACAACGCAGAGTACTAACCACTATACGATCACGGCGACATTCACGAGCCAGGTAGGAGTCGAACCTACAATCTTCTGATCCGTAGTCAGACGCGTTATCCATTGCGCCACTGGCCCTGTGTGAGAGGTTGCCACTAATCATGCTCCCCATTTTGGACTTTTGCTACGCTCGCAGCCATATTCAAAGACCTCAACACGGTTGCTTTTAGCCCCTAGCCAAAACCCTTCTGCCTTGTTTGCTACCTTTCCATATTATCCAGTATCGTTTCGGTATTGAATGGCAAAGAGCAGTGCCTATCCAGTTAAGGCGGAGGGAAAAAACAAGGATAGATCCATGCCCCGTGTGAGGATCGAACTCACGACCTTCAGATTATGAGACTGACGCGCTACCTACTGCGCTAACGAGGCATCTTGCGTGTGATTGGTTGTTGCCGTCCAGAGATAAGATGGAATTCTGTAAGCACAAAACTTCTTTTTTTTTTTTTAATATGTACATGTATATATCTACATATATTGGAAAGTTTAAAGCAAGCTGTGAAAGCAACTTTTCCCATATGGTCTAGCGGTTAGGATTCCTGGTTTTCACCCAGGTGGCCCGGGTTCGACTCCCGGTATGGGAATGAGTGTTTTGCTAAGCTTGTGCCTGCATTCAAAGGCCTGCACCTTTCTTGCAGAATTAAGCGGCTTAGTTTGCAGATGCTCTTGGCAGCCAAAAATGCTGTGCTAACGAGGCCACTTGCAAGTGGTTGTTGATGCCATCCATGCTTAAAAATGAGTTTTCAAATCATGAAACTGATTTTTTTTCTACTTATTACTGAAAAAGGGTCTCAGCGGTTCCCATATGGTCTAGCGGTTAGGATTCCTGGTTCTCACCCAGGCGGCCCGGGTTCGACTCCCGGTATGGGAATGAGCATTTTCCTAAGCTTGCAACTACATCGAAAGACCCTCTGAATTAAGATAGCGCTCAAAAAGTTCATAAAAGTATCATTCAGGCTTGCCGTCTACAAGAGCACCTTTGCTTTTTCATCAAGAATGCCGTGACCCGGATTCGAACCGGGGTTGCTGCGGCCACAACGCAGAGTACTAACCACTATACGATCACGGCGACATTCACGAGCCAGGTAGGAGTCGAACCTACAATCTTCTGATCCGTAGTCAGACGCGTTATCCATTGCGCCACTGGCCCTGTGTGAGAGGTTGCCACTAATCATGCTCCCCATTTTGGACTTTTGCTACGCTCGCAGCCATATTCAAAGACCTCAACACGGTTGCTTTTAGCCCCTAGCCAAAACCCTTCTGCCTTGTTTGCTACCTTTCCATATTATCCAGTATCGTTTCGGTATTGAATGGCAAAGAGCAGTGCCTATCCAGTTAAGGCGGAGGGAAAAAACAAGGATAGATCCATGCCCCGTGTGAGGACCGAACTCACGACCTTCAGATTATGAGACTGACGCGCTACCTACTGCGCTAACGAGGCATCTTGCGTGTGATTGGTTGTTGCCGTCCAGAGATAAGATGGAATTCTGTAAGCACAAAACTTCTTTTTTTTTTTTTAATATGTACATGTATATATCTACATATATTGGAAAGTTTAAAGCAAGCTGTGAAAGCAACTTTTCCCATATGGTCTAGCGGTTAGGATTCCTGGTTTTCACCCAGGCGGCCCGGGTTCGACTCCCGGTATGGGAATGAGTGTTTTGCTAAGCTTGTGCCTGCATTCAAAGGCCTGCACCTTTCTTGCAGAATTAAGCGGCTTAGTTTGCAGATGCTCTTGGCAGCCAAAAATGCTGTGCTAACGAGGCCACTTGCAAGTGGTTGTTGATGCCATCCATGCTTAAAAATGAGTTTTCAAATCATGAAACTGATTTTTTTTCTACTTATTACTGAAAAAGGGTCTCAGCGGTTCCCATATGGTCTAGCGGTTAGGATTCCTGGTTCTCACCCAGGCGGCCCGGGTTCGACTCCCGGTATGGGAATGAGCATTTTCCTAAGCTTGCAACTACATCGAAAGACCCTCTGAATTAAGATAGCGCTCAAAAAGTTCATAAAAGTATCATTCAGGCTTGCCGTCTACAAGAGCACCTTTGCTTTTTCATCAAGAATGCCGTGACCCGGATTCGAACCGGGGTTGCTGCGGCCACAACGCAGAGTACTAACCACTATACGATCACGGCGACATTCACGAGCCAGGTAGGAGTCGAACCTACAATCTTCTGATCCGTAGTCAGACGCGTTATCCATTGCGCCACTGGCCCTGTGTGAGAGGTTGCCACTAATCATGCTCCCCATTTTGGACTTTTGCTACGCTCGCAGCCATATTCAAAGACCTCAACACGGTTGCTTTTAGCCCCTAGCCAAAACCCTTCTGCCTTGTTTGCTACCTTTCCATATTATCCAGTATCGTTTCGGTATTGAATGGCAAAGAGCAGTGCCTATCCAGTTAAGGCGGAGGGAAAAAACAAGGATAGATCCATGCCCCGTGTGAGGATCGAACTCACGACCTTCAGATTATGAGACTGACGCGCTACCTACTGCGCTAACGAGGCATCTTGCGTGTGATTGGTTGTTGCCGTCCAGAGATAAGATGGAATTCTGTAAGCACAAAACTTCTTTTTTTTTTTTTAATATGTACATGTATATATCTACATATATTGGAAAGTTTAAAGCAAGCTGTGAAAGCAACTTTTCCCATATGGTCTAGCGGTTAGGATTCCTGGTTTTCACCCAGGCGGCCCGGGTTCGACTCCCGGTATGGGAATGAGTGCTTTGCTAAGCTTGTGCCTGCATTCAAAGGCCTGCACCTTTCTTGCAGAATTAAGCGGCTTAGTTTGCAGATGCTCTTGGCAGCCAAAAATGCTGCGCTAACGAGGCCACTTGCAAGTGGTTGTTGATGCCATCCATGCTTAAAAATGAGTTTTCAAATCATGAAACTGATTTTTTTTCTACTTATTACTGAAAAAGGGTCTCAGCGGTTCCCATATGGTCTAGCGGTTAGGATTCCTGGTTCTCACCCAGGCGGCCCGGGTTCGACTCCTGGTATGGGAATGAGCATTTTCCTAAGCTTGCAACTACATCGAAAGACCCTCTGAATTAAGATAGCGCTCAAAAAGTTCATAAAAGTATCATTCAGGCTTGCCGTCTACAAGAGCACCTTTGCTTTTTCATCAAGAATGCCGTGACCCGGATTCGAACCGGGGTTGCTGCGGCCACAACGCAGAGTACTAACCACTATACGATCACGGCGACATTCACGAGCCAGGTAGGAGTCGAACCTACAATCTTCTGATCCGTAGTCAGACGCGTTATCCATTGCGCCACTGGCCCTGTGTGAGAGGTTGCCACTAATCATGCTCCCCATTTTGGACTTTTGCTACGCTCGCAGCCATATTCAAAGACCTCAACACGGTTGCTTTTAGCCCCTAGCCAAAACCCTTCTGCCTTGTTTGCTACCTTTCCATATTATCCAGTATCGTTTCGGTATTGAATGGCAAAGAGCAGTGCCTATCCAGTTAAGGCGGAGGGAAAAAACAAGGATAGATCCATGCCCCGTGTGAGGATCGAACTCACGACCTTCAGATTATGAGACTGACGCGCTACCTACTGCGCTAGCGAGGCATCTTGCGTGTGATTGGTTGTTGCCGTCCAGAGATAAGATGGAATTCTGTAAGCACAAAACTTCTTTTTTTTTTTTTTTAATATGTACATGTATATATCTACATATATTGGAAAGTTTAAAGCAAGCTGTGAAAGCAACTTTTCCCATATGGTCTAGCGGTTAGGATTCCTGGTTTTCACCCAGGCGGCCCGGGTTCGACTCCCGGTATGGGAATGAGTGTTTTGCTAAGCTTGTGCCTGCATTCAAAGGCCTGCACCTTTCTTGCAGAATTAAGCGGCTTAGTTTGCAGATGCTCTTGGCAGCCAAAAATGCTGCGCTAACGAGGCCACTTGCAAGTGGTTGTTGATGCCATCCATGCTTAAAAATGAGTTTTCAAATCATGAAACTGATTTTTTTTCTACTTATTACTGAAAAAGGGTCTCAGCGGTTCCCATATGGTCTAGCGGTTAGGATTCCTGGTTCTCACCCAGGCGGCCCGGGTTCGACTCCCGGTATGGGAATGAGCATTTTCCTAAGCTTGCAACTACATCGAAAGACCCTCTGAATTAAGATAGCGCTCAAAAAGTTCATAAAAGTATCATTCAGGCTTGCCGTCTACAAGAGCACCTTTGCTTTTTCATCAAGAATGCCGTGAACCGGATTCGAACCGGGGTTGCTGCGGCCACAACGCAGAGTACTAACCACTATACGATCACGGCGACATTCACGAGCCAGGTAGGAGTCGAACCTACAATCTTCTGATCCGTAGTCAGACGCGTTATCCATTGCGCCACTGGCCCTGTGTGAGAGGTTGCCACTAATCATGCTCCCCATTTTGGACTTTTGCTACGCTCGCAGCCATATTCAAAGACCTCAACACGGTTGCTTTTAGCCCCTAGCCAAAACCCTTCTGCCTTGTTTGCTACCTTTCCATATTATCCAGTATCGTTTCGGTATTGAATGGCAAAGAGCAGTGCCTATCCAGTTAAGGCGGAGGGAAAAAACAAGGATAGATCCATGCCCCGTGTGAGGATCGAACTCACGACCTTCAGATTATGAGACTGACGCGCTACCTACTGCGCTAACGAGGCATCTTGCGTGTGATTGGTTGTTGCCGTCCAGAGATAAGATGGAATTCTGTAAGCACAAAACTTCTTTTTTTTTTTTTTTTTTAATATGTACATGTATATATCTACATATATTGGAAAGTTTAAAGCAAGCTGTGAAAGCAACTTTTCCCATATGGTCTAGCGGTTAGGATTCCTGGTTTTCACCCAGGCGGCCCGGGTTCGACTCCCGGTATGGGAATGAGTGCTTTGCTAAGCTTGTGCCTGCATTCAAAGGCCTGCACCTTTCTTGCAGAATTAAGCGGCTTAGTTTGCAGATGCTCTTGGCAGCCAAAAATGCTGCGCTAACGAGGCCACTTGCAAGTGGTTGTTGATGCCATCCATGCTTAAAAATGAGTTTTCAAATCATGAAACTGATTTTTTTTCTACTTATTACTGAAAAAGGGTCTCAGCGGTTCCCATATGGTCTAGCGGTTAGGATTCCTGGTTCTCACCCAGGCGGCCCGGGTTCGACTCCCGGTATGGGAATGAGCATTTTCCTAAGCTTGCAACTACATCGAAAGACCCTCTGAATTAAGATAGCGCTCAAAAAGTTCATAAAAGTATCATTCAGGCTTGCCGTCTACAAGAGCACCTTTGCTTTTTCATCAAGAATGCCGTGACCCGGATTCGAACCGGGGTTGCTGCGGCCACAACGCAGAGTACTAACCACTATACGATCACGGCGACATTCACGAGCCAGGTAGGAGTCGAACCTACAATCTTCTGATCCGTAGTCAGACGCGTTATCCATTGCGCCACTGGCCCTGTGTGAGAGGTTGCCACTAATCATGCTCCCCATTTTGGACTTTTGCTACGCTCGCAGCCATATTCAAAGACCTCAACACGGTTGCTTTTAGCCCCTAGCCAAAACCCTTCTGCCTTGTTTGCTACCTTTCCATATTATCCAGTATCGTTTCGGTATTGAATGGCAAAGAGCAGTGCCTATCCAGTTAAGGCGGAGGGAAAAAACAAGGATAGATCCATGCCCCGTGTGAGGATCGAACTCACGACCTTCAGATTATGAGACTGACGCGCTACCTACTGCGCTAGCGAGGCATCTTGCGTGTGATTGGTTGTTGCCGTCCAGAGATAAGATGGAATTCTGTAAGCACAAAACTTCTTTTTTTTTTTTTTTAATATGTACATGTATATATCTACATATATTGGAAAGTTTAAAGCAAGCTGTGAAAGCAACTTTTCCCATATGGTCTAGCGGTTAGGATTCCTGGTTTTCACCCAGGCGGCCCGGGTTCGACTCCCGGTATGGGAATGAGTGTTTTGCTAAGCTTGTGCCTGCATTCAAAGGCCTGCACCTTTCTTGCAGAATTAAGCGGCTTAGTTTGCAGATGCTCTTGGCAGCCAAAAATGCTGCGCTAACGAGGCCACTTGCAAGTGGTTGTTGATGCCATCCATGCTTAAAAATGAGTTTTCAAATCATGAAACTGATTTTTTTTCTACTTATTACTGAAAAAGGGTCTCAGCGGTTCCCATATGGTCTAGCGGTTAGGATTCCTGGTTCTCACCCAGGCGGCCCGGGTTCGACTCCCGGTATGGGAATGAGCATTTTCCTAAGCTTGCAACTACATCGAAAGACCCTCTGAATTAAGATAGCGCTCAAAAAGTTCATAAAAGTATCATTCAGGCTTGCCGTCTACAAGAGCACCTTTGCTTTTTCATCAAGAATGCCGTGACCCGGATTCGAACCGGGGTTGCTGCGGCCACAACGCAGAGTACTAACCACTATACGATCACGGCGACATTCACGAGCCAGGTAGGAGTCGAACCTACAATCTTCTGATCCGTAGTCAGACGCGTTATCCATTGCGCCACTGGCCCTGTGTGAGAGGTTGCCACTAATCATGCTCCCCATTTTGGACTTTTGCTACGCTCGCAGCCATATTCAAAGACCTCAACACGGTTGCTTTTAGCCCCTAGCCAAAACCCTTCTGCCTTGTTTGCTACCTTTCCATATTATCCAGTATCGTTTCGGTATTGAATGGCAAAGAGCAGTGCCTATCCAGTTAAGGCGGAGGGAAAAAACAAGGATAGATCCATGCCCCGTGTGAGGATTGAACTCACGACCTTCAGATTATGAGACTGACGCGCTACCTACTGCGCTAACGAGGCATCTTGCGTGTGATTGGTTGTTGCCGTCCAGAGATAAGATGGAATTCTGTAAGCACAAAACTTCTTTTTTTTTTTTTTTTTTTTTTTTTAATATGTACATGTATATATCTACATATATTGGAAAGTTTAAAGCAAGCTGTGAAAGCAACTTTTCCCATATGGTCTAGCGGTTAGGATTCCTGGTTTTCACCCAGGCGGCCCGGGTTCGACTCCCGGTATGGGAATGAGTGTTTTGCTAAGCTTGTGCCTGCATTCAAAGGCCTGCACCTTTCTTGCAGAATTAAGCGGCTTAGTTTGCAGATGCTCTTGGCAGCCAAAAATGCTGCGCTAACGAGGCCACTTGCAAGTGGTTGTTGATGCCATCCATGCTTAAAAATGAGTTTTCAAATCATGAAACTGATTTTTTTTCTACTTATTACTGAAAAAGGGTCTCAGCGGTTCCCATATGGTCTAGCGGTTAGGATTCCTGGTTCTCACCCAGGCGGCCCGGGTTCGACTCCCGGTATGGGAATGAGCATTTTCCTAAGCTTGCAACTACATCGAAAGACCCTCTGAATTAAGATAGCGCTCAAAAAGTTCATAAAAGTATCATTCAGGCTTGCCGTCTACAAGAGCACCTTTGCTTTTTCATCAAGAATGCCGTGACCCGGATTCGAACCGGGGTTGCTGCGGCCACAACGCAGAGTACTAACCACTATACGATCACGGCGACATTCACGAGCCAGGTAGGAGTCGAACCTACAATCTTCTGATCCGTAGTCAGACGCGTTATCCATTGCGCCACTGGCCCTGTGTGAGAGGTTGCCACTAATCATGCTCCCCATTTTGGACTTTTGCTACGCTCGCAGCCATATTCAAAGACCTCAACACGGTTGCTTTTAGCCCCTAGCCAAAACCCTTCTGCCTTGTTTGCTACCTTTCCATATTATCCAGTATCGTTTCGGTATTGAATGGCAAAGAGCAGTGCCTATCCAGTTAAGGCGGAGGGAAAAAACAAGCATAGATCCATGCCCCGTGTGAGGATCGAACGCACGACCTTCAGATTATGAGACTGACGCGCTACCTACTGCGCTAACGAGGCATCTTGCGTGTGATTGGTTGTTGCCGTCCAGAGATAAGATGGAATTCTGTAAGCACAAAACTTCTTTTTTTTTTTTTTTAATATGTACATGTATATATCTACATATATTGGAAAGTTTAAAGCAAGCTGTGAAGGCAACTTTTCCCATATGGTCTAGCGGTTAGGATTCCTGGTTTTCACCCAGGCGGCCCGGGTTCGACTCCCGGTATGGGAATGAGTGTTTTGCTAAGCTTGTGCCTGCATTCAAAGGCCTGCACCTTTCTTGCAGAATTAAGCGGCTTAGTTTGCAGATGCTCTTGGCAGCCAAAAATGCTGCGCTAACGAGGCCACTTGCAAGTGGTTGTTGATGCCATCCATGCTTAAAAATGAGTTTTCAAATCATGAAACTGATTTTTTTTCTACTTATTACTGAAAAAGGGTCTCAGCGGTTCCCATATGGTCTAGCGGTTAGGATTCCTGGTTCTCACCCAGGCGGCCCGGGTTCGACTCCCGGTATGGGAATGAGCATTTTCCTAAGCTTGCAACTACATCGAAAGACCCTCTGAATTAAGATAGCGCTCAAAAAGTTCATAAAAGTATCATTCAGGCTTGCCGTCTACAAGAGCACCTTTGCTTTTTCATCAAGAATGCCGTGACCCGGATTCGAACCGGGGTTGCTGCGGCCACAACGCAGAGTACTAACCACTATACGATCACGGCGACATTCACGAGCCAGGTAGGAGTCGAACCTACAATCTTCTGATCCGTAGTCAGACGCGTTATCCATTGCGCCACTGGCCCTGTGTGAGAGGTTGCCACTAATCATGCTCCCCATTTTGGACTTTTGCTACGCTCGCAGCCATATTCAAAGACCTCAACACGGTTGCTTTTAGCCCCTAGCCAAAACCCTTCTGCCTTGTTTGCTACCTTTCCATATTATCCAGTATCGTTTCGGTATTGAATGGCAAAGAGCAGTGCCTATCCAGTTAAGGCGGAGGGAAAAAACAAGGATAGATCCATGCCCCGTGTGAGGATTGAACTCACGACCTTCAGATTATGAGACTGACGCGCTACCTACTGCGCTAACGAGGCATCTTGCGTGTGATTGGTTGTTGCCGTCCAGAGATAAGATGGAATTCTGTAAGCACAAAACTTCTTTTTTTTTTTTTTAATATGTACATGTATATATCTACATATATTGGAAAGTTTAAAGCAAGCTGTGAAAGCAACTTTTCCCATATGGTCTAGCGGTTAGGATTCCTGGTTTTCACCCAGGCCGCCCGGGTTCGACTCCCGGTATGGGAATGAGTGTTTTGCTAAGCTTGTGCCTGCATTCAAAGGCCTGCACCTTTCTTGCAGAATTAAGCGGCTTAGTTTGCAGATGCTCTTGGCAGCCAAAAATGCTGCGCTAACGAGGCCACTTGCAAGTGGTTGTTGATGCCATCCATGCTTAAAAATGAGTTTTCAAATCATGAAACTGATTTTTTTTCTACTTATTACTGAAAAAGGGTCTCAGCGGTTCCCATATGGTCTAGCGGTTAGGATTCCTGGTTCTCACCCAGGCGGCCCGGGTTCGACTCCCGGTATGGGAATGAGCATTTTCCTAAGCTTGCAACTACATCGAAAGACCCTCTGAATTAAGATAGCGCTCAAAAAGTTCATAAAAGTATCATTCAGGCTTGCCGTCTACAAGAGCACCTTTGCTTTTTCATCAAGAATGCCGTGACCCGGATTCGAACCGGGGTTGCGGCGGCCACAACGCAGAGTACTAACCACTATACGATCACGGCGACATTCACGAGCCAGGTAGGAGTCGAACCTACAATCTTCTGATCCATAGTCAGACGCGTTATCCATTGCGCCACTGGCCCTGTGTGAGAGGTTGCCACTAATCATGCTCCCCATTTTGGACTTTTGCTACGCTCGCAGCCATATTCAAAGACCTCAACACGGTTGCTTTTAGCCCCTAGCCAAAACCCTTCTGCCTTGTTTGCTACCTTTCCATATTATCCAGTATCGTTTCGGTATTGAATGGCAAAGAGCAGTGCCTATCCAGTTAAGGCGGAGGGAAAAAACAAGGATAGATCCATGCCCCGTGTGAGGATTGAACTCACGACCTTCAGATTATGAGACTGACGCGCTACCTACTGCGCTAACGAGGCATCTTGCGTGTGATTGGTTGTTGCCGTCCAGAGATAAGATGGAATTCTGTAAGCACAAAACTTCTTTTTTTTTTTTTTAATATGTACATGTATATATCTACATATATTGGAAAGTTTAAAGCAAGCTGTGAAAGCAACTTTTCCCATATGGTCTAGCGGTTAGGATTCCTGGTTTTCACCCAGGCGGCCCGGGTTCGACTCCCGGTATGGGAATGAGTGTTTTGCTAAGCTTGTGCCTGCATTCAAAGGCCTGCACCTTTCTTGCAGAATTAAGCGGCTTAGTTTGCAGATGCTCTTGGCAGCCAAAAATGCTGCGCTAACGAGGCCACTTGCAAGTGGTTGTTGATGCCATCCATGCTTAAAAATGAGTTTTCAAATCATGAAACTGATTTTTTTTCTACTTATTACTGAAAAAGGGTCTCAGCGGTTCCCATATGGTCTAGCGGTTAGGATTCCTGGTTCTCACCCAGGCGGCCCGGGTTTGACTCCCGGTATGGGAATGAGCATTTTCCTAAGCTTGCAACTACATCGAAAGACCCTCTGAATTAAGATAGCGCTCAAAAAGTTCATAAAAGTATCATTCAGGCTTGCCGTCTACAAGAGCACCTTTGCTTTTTCATCAAGAATGCCGTGACCCGGATTCGAACCGGGGTTGCTGCGGCCACAACGCAGAGTACTAACCACTATACGATCACGGCGACATTCACGAGCCAGGTAGGAGTCGAACCTACAAACTTCTGATCCGTAGTCAGACGCGTTATCCATTGCGCCACTGGCCCTGTGTGAGAGGTTGCCACTAATCATGCTCCCCATTTTGGACTTTTGCTACGCTCGCAGCCATATTCAAAGACCTCAACACGGTTGCTTTTAGCCCCTAGCCAAAACCCTTCTGCCTTGTTTGCTACCTTTCCATATTATCCAGTATCGTTTCGGTATTGAATGGCAAAGAGCAGTGCCTATCCAGTTAAGGCGGAGGGAAAAAACAAGGATAGATCCATGCCCCGTGTGAGGATCGAACTCACGACCTTCAGATTATGAGACTGACTCGCTACCTACTGCGCTAACGAGGCATCTTGCGTGTGATTGGTTGTTGCCGTCCAGAGATAAGATGGAATTCTGTAAGCACAAAACTTCTTTTTTTTTTTTTTTTTTTTAATATGTACATGTATATATCTACATATATTGGAAAGTTTAAAGCAAGCTGTGAAAGCAACTTTTCCCATATGGTCTAGCGGTTAGGATTCCTGGTTTTCACCCAGGCGGCCCGGGTTCGACTCCCGGAATGGGAATGAGTGTTTTGCTAAGCTTGTGCCTGCATTCAAAGGCCTGCACCTTTCTTGCAGAATTAAGCGGCTTAGTTTGCAGATGCTCTTGGCAGCCAAAAATGCTGCGCTAACGAGGCCACTTGCAAGTGGTTGTTGATGCCATCCATGCTTAAAAATGAGTTTTCAAATCATGAAACTGATTTTTTTTCTACTTATTACTGAAAAAGGGTCTCAGCGGTTCCCATATGGTCTAGCGGTTAGGATTCCTGGTTCTCACCCAGGCGGCCCGGGTTCGACTCCCGGTATGGGAATGAGCATTTTCCTAAGCTTGCAACTACATCGAAAGACCCTCTGAATTAAGATAGCGCTCAAAAAGTTCATAAAAGTATCATTCAGGCTTGCCGTCTACAAGAGCACCTTTGCTTTTTCATCAAGAATGCCGTGACCCGGATTCGAACCGGGGTTGCTGCGGCCACAACGCAGAGTACTAACCACTATACGATCACGGCGACATTCACGAGCCAGGTAGGAGTCGAACCTACAATCTTCTGATCCGTAGTCAGACGCGTTATCCATTGCGCCACTGGCCCTGTGTGAGAGGTTGCCACTAATCATGCTCCCCATTTTGGACTTTTGCTACGCTCGCAGCCATATTCAAAGACCTCAACACGGTTGCTTTTAGCCCCTAGCCAAAACCCTTCTGCCTTGTTTGCTACCTTTCCATATTATCCAGTATCGTTTCGGTATTGAATGGCAAAGAGCAGTGCCTATCCAGTTAAGGCGGAGGGAAAAAACAAGGATAGATCCATGCCCCGTGTGAGGATCGAACTCACGACCTTCAGATTATGAGACTGACGCGCTACCTACTGCGCTAACGAGGCATCTTGCGTGTGATTGGTTGTTGCCGTCCAGAGATAAGATGGAATTCTGTAAGCACAAAACTTCTTTTTTTTTTTTTTTTTTTTAATATGTACATGTATATATCTACATATATTGGAAAGTTTAAAGCAAGCTGTGAAAGCAACTTTTCCCATATGGTCTAGCGGTTAGGATTCCTGGTTTTCACCCAGGCGGCCCGGGTTCGACTCCCGGTATGGGAATGAGTGTTTTGCTAAGCTTGTGCCTGCATTCAAAGGCCTGCATTCAAAGGCCTGCACCTTTCTTGCAGAATTAAGCGGCTTAGTTTGCAGATGCTCTTGGCAGCCAAAAATGCTGCGCTAACGAGGCCACTTGCAAGTGGTTGTTGATGCCATCCATGCTTAAAAATGAGTTTTCAAATCATGAAACTGATTTTTTTTCTACTTATTACTGAAAAAGGGTCTCAGCGGTTCCCATATGGTCTAGCGGTTAGGATTCCTGGTTCTCACCCAGGCGGCCCGGGTTCGACTCCCGGTATGGGAATGAGCATTTTCCTAAGCTTGCAACTACATCGAAAGACCCTCTGAATTAAGATAGCGCTCAAAAAGTTCATAAAAGTATCATTCAGGCTTGCCGTCTACAAGAACACCTTTGCTTTTTCATCAAGAATGCCGTGACCCGGATTCAAACCGGGGTTGCTGCGGCCACAACGCAGAGTACTAACCACTATACGATCACGGCGACATTCACGAGCCAGGTAAGAGTCGAACCTACAATCTTCTGATCCGTAGTCAGACGCGTTATCCATTGCGCCACTGGCCCTGTGTGAGAGGTTGCCACTAATCATGCTCCCCATTTTGGACTTTTGCTACGCTCGCAGCCATATTCAAAGACCTCAACACGGTTGCTTTTAGCCCCTAGCCAAAACCCTTCTGCCTTGTTTGCTACCTTTCCATATTATCCAGTATCGTTTCGGTATTGAATGGCAAAGAGCAGTGCCTATCCAGTTAAGGCGGAGGGAAAAAACAAGGATAGAGCCATGCCCCGTGTGAGGATCGAACTCACGACCTTCAGATTATGAGACTGACGCGCTACCTACTGCGCTAACGAGGCATCTTGCGTGTGATTGGTTGTTGCCGTCCAGAGATAAGATGGAATTCTGTAAGCACAAAACTTCTTTTTTTTTTTTTTTAATATGTACATGTATATATCTACATATACTGGAAAGTTTAAAGCAAGCTGTGAAAGCAACTTTTCCCATATGGTCTAGCGGTTAGGATTCCTGGTTTTCACCCAGGCGGCCCGGGTTCGACTCCCGGTATGGGAATGAGTGTTTTGCTAAGCTTGTGCCTGCATTCAAAGGCCTGCACCTTTCTTGCAGAATTAAGCGGCTTAGTTTGCAGATGCTCTTGGCAGCCAAAAATGCTGCGCTAACGAGGCCACTTGCAAGTGGTTGTTGATGCCATCCATGCTTAAAAATGAGTTTTCAAATCATGAAACTGATTTTTTTTCTACTTATTACTGAAAAAGGGTCTCAGCGGTTCCCATATGGTCTAGCGGTTAGGATTCCTGGTTCTCACCCAGGCGGCCCGGGTTCGACTCCCGGTATGGGAATGAGCATTTTCCTAAGCTTGCAACTACATCGAAAGACCCTCTGAATTAAGATAGCGCTCAAAAAGTTCATAAAAGTATCATTCAGGCTTGCCGTCTACAAGAGCACCTTTGCTTTTTCATCAAGAATGCCGTGACCCGGATTCGAACCGGGGTTGCTGCGGCCACAACGCAGAGTACTAACCACTATACGATCACGGCGACATTCACGAGCCAGGTAGGAGTCGAACCTATAATCTTCTGATCCGTAGTCAGACGCGTTATCCATTGCGCCACTGGCCCTGTGTGAGAGGTTGCCACTAATCATGCTCCCCATTTTGGACTTTTGCTACGCTCGCAGCCATATTCAAAGACCTCAACACGGTTGCTTTTAGCCCCTAGCCAAAACCCTTCTGCCTTGTTTGCTACCTTTCCATATTATCCAGTATCGTTTCGGTATTGAATGGCAAAGAGCAGTGCCTATCCAGTTAAGGCGGAGGGAAAAAACAAGGATAGATCCATGCCCCGTGTGAGGATCGAACTCACGACCTTCAGATTATGAGACTGACGCGCTACCTACTGCGCTAACGAGGCATCTTGCG
>NC_089838.1:307215842-307225842 GCF_035609145.1 Eleutherodactylus coqui | reverse complement strand
GTAGGAGTCGAACCTATAATCTTCTGATCCGTAGTCAGACGCGTTATCCATTGCGCCACTGGCCCTGTGTGAGAGGTTGCCACTAATCATGCTCCCCATTTTGGACTTTTGCTACGCTCGCAGCCATATTCAAAGACCTCAACACGGTTGCTTTTAGCCCCTAGCCAAAACCCTTCTGCCTTGTTTGCTACCTTTCCATATTATCCAGTATCGTTTCGGTATTGAATGGCAAAGAGCAGTGCCTATCCAGTTAAGGCGGAGGGAAAAAACAAGGATAGATCCATGCCCCGTGTGAGGATCGAACTCACGACCTTCAGATTATGAGACTGACGCGCTACCTACTGCGCTAACGAGGCATCTTGCGTGTGATTGGTTGTTGCCGTCCAGAGATAAGATGGAATTCTGTAAGCACAAAACTTCTTTTTTTTTTTTTTTTTAATATGTACATGTATATATCTACATATATTGGAAAGTTTAAAGCAAGCTGTGAAAACAACTTTTCCCATATGGTCTAGCGGTTAGGATTCCTGGTTTTCACCCAGGCGGCCCGGGTTCGACTCCCGGTATGGGAATGAGTGTTTTGCTAAGCTTGTGCCTGCATTCAAAGGCCTGCACCTTTCTTGCAGAATTAAGCGGCTTAGTTTGCAGATGCTCTTGGCAGCCAAAAATGCTGCGCTAACGAGGCCACTTGCAAGTGGTTGTTGATGCCATCCATGCTTAAAAATGAGTTTTCAAATCATGAAACTGATTTTTTTTCTACTTATTACTGAAAAAGGGTCTCAGCGGTTCCCATATGGTCTAGCGGATAGGATTCCTGGTTCTCACCCAGGCGGCCCGGGTTCGACTCCCGGTATGGGAATGAGCATTTTCCTAAGCTTGCAACTACATCGAAAGACCCTCTGAATTAAGATAGCGCTCAAAAAGTTCATAAAAGTATCATTCAGGCTTGCCGTCTACAAGAGCACCTTTGCTTTTTCATCAAGAATGCCGTGACCCGGATTCGAACCGGGGTTGCTGCGGCCACAACGCAGAGTACTAACCACTATACGATCACGGCGACATTCACGAGCCAGGTAGGAGTCGAACCTACAATCTTCTGATCCGTAGTCAGACGCGTTATCCATTGCGCCACTGGCCCTGTGTGAGAGGTTGCCACTAATCATGCTCCCCATTTTGGACTTTTGCTACGCTCGCAGCCATATTCAAAGACCTCAACACGGTTGCTTTTAGCCCCTAGCCAAAACCCTTCTGCCTTGTTTGCTACCTTTCCATATTATCCAGTATCGTTTCGGTATTGAATGGCAAAGAGCAGTGCCTATCCAGTTAAGGCGGAGGGAAAAAACAAGGATAGATCCATGCCCCGTGTGAGGATCGAACTCACGACCTTCAGATTATGAGACTGACGCGCTACCTACTGCGCTAACGAGGCATCTTGCGTGTGATTGGTTGTTGCCGTCCAGAGATAAGATGGAATTCTGTAAGCACAAAACTTCTTTTTTTTTTTTTTTAATATGTACATGTATATATCTACATATACTGGAAAGTTTAAAGCAAGCTGTGAAAGCAACTTTTCCCATATGGTCTAGCGGTTAGGATTCCTGGTTTTCACCCAGGCGGCCCGGGTTCGACTCCCGGTATGGGAATGAGTGTTTTGCTAAGCTTGTGCCTGCATTCAAAGGCCTGCACCTTTCTTGCAGAATTAAGCGGCTTAGTTTGCAGATGCTCTTGGCAGCCAAAAATGCTGCGCTAACGAGGCCACTTGCAAGTGGTTGTTGATGCCATCCATGCTTAAAAATGAGTTTTCAAATCATGAAACTGATTTTTTTTCTACTTATTACTGAAAAAGGGTCTCAGCGGTTCCCATATGGTCTAGCGGTTAGGATTCCTGGTTCTCACCCAGGCGGCCCGGGTTCGACTCCCGGTATGGGAATGAGCATTTTCCTAAGCTTGCAACTACATCGAAAGACCCTCTGAATTAAGATAGCGCTCAAAAAGTTCATAAAAGTATCATTCAGGCTTGCCGTCTACAAGAGCACCTTTGCTTTTTCATCAAGAATGCCGTGACCCGGATTCGAACCGGGGTTGCTGCGGCCACAACGCAGAGTACTAACCACTATACGATCACGGCGACATTCACGAGCCAGGTAGGAGTCGAACCTACAATCTTCTGATCCGTAGTCAGACGCGTTATCCATTGCGCCACTGGCCCTGTGTGAGAGGTTGCCACTAATCATGCTCCCCATTTTGGACTTTTGCTACGCTCGCAGCCATATTCAAAGACCTCAACACGGTTGCTTTTAGCCCCTAGCCAAAACCCTTCTGCCTTGTTTGCTACCTTTCCATATTATCCAGTATCGTTTCGGTATTGAATGGCAAAGAGCAGTGCCTATCCAGTTAAGGCGGAGGGAAAAAACAAGGATAGATCCATGCCCCGTGTGAGGATCGAACTCACGACCTTCAGATTATGAGACTGACGCGCTACCTACTGCGCTAACGAGGCATCTTGCGTGTGATTGGTTGTTGCCGTCCAGAGATAAGATGGAATTCTGTAAGCACAAAACTTCTTTTTTTTTTTTTTTTTTTTTTTTTTTTAATATGTACATGTATATATCTACATATATTGGAAAGTTTAAAGCAAGCTGTGAAAGCAACTTTTCCCATATGGTCTAGCGGTTAGGATTCCTGGTTTTCACCCAGGCGGCCTGGGTTCGACTCCCGGTATGGGAATGAGTGTTTTGCTAAGCTTGTGCCTGCATTCAAAGGCCTGCACCTTTCTTGCAGAATTAAGCGGCTTAGTTTGCAGATGCTCTTGGCAGCCAAAAATGCTGCGCTAACGAGGCCACTTGCAAGTGGTTGTTGATGCCATCCATGCTTAAAAATGAGTTTTCAAATCATGAAACTGATTTTTTTTCTACTTATTACTGAAAAAGGGTCTCAGCGGTTCCCATATGGTCTAGCGGTTAGGATTCCTGGTTCTCACCCAGGCGGCCCGTGTTCGACTCCCGGTATGGGAATGAGCATTTTCCTAAGCTTGCAACTACATCGAAAGACCCTCTGAATTAAGATAGCGCTCAAAAAGTTCATAAAAGTATCATTCAGGCTTACCGTCTACAAGAGCACCTTTGCTTTTTCATCAAGAATGCCGTGACCCGGATTCGAACCGGGGTTGCTGCGGCCACAACGCAGAGTACTAACCACTATACGATCACGGCGACATTCACGAGCCAGGTAGGAGTCGAACCTACAATCTTCTGATCCGTAGTCAGACGCGTTATCCATTGCGCCACTGGCCCTGTGTGAGAGGTTGCCACTAATCATGCTCCCCATTTTGGACTTTTGCTACGCTCGCAGCCATATTCAAAGAGCTCAACACGGTTGCTTTTAGCCCCTAGCCAAAACCCTTCTGCCTTGTTTGCTACCTTTCCATATTATCCAGTATCGTTTCGGTATTGAATGGCAAAGAGCAGTGCCTATCCAGTTAAGGCGGAGGGAAAAAACAAGGATAGATCCATGCCCCGTGTGAGGATCGAACTCACGACCTTCAGATTATGAGACTGACGCGCTACCTACTGCGCTAACGAGGCATCTTGCGTGTGATTGGTTGTTGCCGTCCAGAGATAAGATGGAATTCTGTAAGCACAAAACTTCTTTTTTTTTTTTTTTTTTTTTTTTTTTAATATGTACATGTATATATCTACATATATTGGAAAGTTTAAAGCAAGCTGTGAAAGCAACTTTTCCCATATGGTCTAGCGGTTAGGATTCCTGGTTTTCACCCAGGCGGCCCGGGTTCGACTCCCGGTATGGGAATGAGTGTTTTGCTAAGCTTGTGCCTGCATTCAAAGGCCTGCACCTTTCTTGCAGAATTAAGCGGCTTAGTTTGCAGATGCTCTTGGCAGCCAAAAATGCTGCGCTAACGAGGCCACTTGCAAGTGGTTGTTGATGCCATCCATGCTTAAAAATGAGTTTTCAAATCATGAAACTGATTTTTTTTCTACTTATTACTGAAAAAGGGTCTCAGCGGTTCCCATATGGTCTAGCGGTTAGGATTCCTGGTTCTCACCCAGGCGGCCCGGGTTCGACTCCCGGTATGGGAATGAGCATTTTCCTAAGCTTGCAACTACATCGAAAGACCCTCTGAATTAAGATAGCGCTCAAAAAGTTCATAAAAGTATCATTCAGGCTTGCCGTCTACAAGAGCACCTTTGCTTTTTCATCAAGAATGCCGTGACCCGGATTCGAACCGGGGTTGCTGCGGCCACAACGCAGAGTACTAACCACTATACGATCACGGCGACATTCACGAGCCAGGTAGGAGTCGAACCTACAATCTTCTGATCCGTAGTCAGACGCGTTATCCATTGCGCCACTGGCCCTGTGTGAGAGGTTGCCACTAATCATGCTCCCCATTTTGGACTTTTGCTACGCTCGCAGCCATATTCAAAGACCTCAACATGGTTGCTTTTAGCCCCTAGCCAAAACCCTTCTGCCTTGTTTGCTACCTTTCCATATTATCCAGTATCGTTTCGGTATTGAATGGCAAAGAGCAGTGCCTATCCAGTTAAGGCGGAGGGAAAAAACAAGGATAGATCCATGCCCCGTGTGAGGATCGAACTCACGACCTTCAGATTATGAGACTGACGCGCTACCTACTGCGCTAACGAGGCATCTTGCGTGTGATTGGTTGTTGCCGTCCAGAGATAAGATGGAATTCTGTAAGCCCAAAACTTCTTTTTTTTTTTTTTTTTTTTTTTAATATGTACATGTATATATCTACATATATTGGAAAGTTTAAAGCAAGCTGTGAAAGCAGCTTTTCCCATATGGTCTAGCGGTTAGGATTCCTGGTTTTCACCCAGGCGGCCCGGGTTCGACTCCCGGTATGGGAATGAGTGTTTTGCTAAGCTTGTGCCTGCATTCAAAGGCCTGCACCTTTCTTGCAGAATTAAGCGGCTTAGTTTGCAGATGCTCTTGGCAGCCAAAAATGCTGCGCTAACGAGGCCACTTGCAAGTGGTTGTTGATGCCATCCATGCTTAAAAATGAGTTTTCAAATCATGAAACTGATTTTTTTTCTACTTATTACTGAAAAAGGGTCTCAGCGGTTCCCATATGGTCTAGCGGTTAGGATTCCTGGTTCTCACCCAGGCGGCCTGGGTTCGACTCCCGGTATGGGAATGAGCATTTTCCTAAGCTTGCAACTACATCGAAAGACCCTCTGAATTAAGATAGCGCTCAAAAAGTTCATAAAAGTATCATTCAGGCTTGCCGTCTACAAGAGCACCTTTGCTTTTTCATCAAGAATGCCGTGACCCGGATTCGAACCGGGGTTGCTGCGGCCACAACGCAGAGTACTAACCACTATACGATCACGGCGACATTCACGAGCCAGGTAGGAGTCGAACCTACAATCTTCTGATCCGTAGTCAGACGCGTTATCCATTGCGCCACTGGCCCTGTGTGAGAGGTTGCCACTAATCATGCTCCCCATTTTGGACTTTTGCTACGCTCGCAGCCATATTCAAAGACCTCAACACGGTTGCTTTTAGCCCCTAGCCAAAACCCTTCTGCCTTGTTTGCTACCTTTCCATATTATCCAGTATCGTTTCGGTATTGAATGGCAAAGAGCAGTGCCTATCCAGTTAAGGCGGAGGGAAAAAACAAGGATAGATCCATGCCCCGTGTGAGGACCGAACTCACGACCTTCAGATTATGAGACTGACGCGCTACCTACTGCGCTAACGAGGCATCTTGCATGTGATTGGTTGTTGCCGTCCAGAGATAAGATGGAATTCTGTAAGCACAAAACTTCTTTTTTTTTTTTTTTTAATATGTACATGTATATATCTACATATATTGGAAAGTTTAAAGCAAGCTGTGAAAGCAGCTTTTCCCATATGGTCTAGCGGTTAGGATTCCTGGTTTTCACCCAGGCGGCCCGGGTTCGACTCCCGGTATGGGAATGAGTGTTTTGCTAAGCTTGTGCCTGCATTCAAAGGCCTGCACCTTTCTTGCAGAATTAAGCGGCTTAGTTTGCAGATGCTCTTGGCAGCCAAAAATGCTGCGCTAACGAGGCCACTTGCAAGTGGTTGTTGATGCCATCCATGCTTAAAAATGAGTTTTCAAATCATGAAACTGATTTTTTTTCTACTTATTACTGAAAAAGGGTCTCAGCGGTTCCCATATGGTCTAGCGGTTAGGATTCCTGGTTCTCACCCAGGCGGCCTGGGTTCGACTCCCGGTATGGGAATGAGCATTTTCCTAAGCTTGCAACTACATCGAAAGACCCTCTGAATTAAGATAGCGCTCAAAAAGTTCATAAAAGTATCATTCAGGCTTGCCGTCTACAAGAGCACCTTTGCTTTTTCATCAAGAATGCCGTGACCCGGATTCGAACCGGGGTTGCTGCGGCCACAACGCAGAGTACTAACCACTATACGATCACGGCGACATTCACGAGCCAGGTAGGAGTCGAACCTACAATCTTCTGATCCGTAGTCAGACGCGTTATCCATTGCGCCACTGGCCCTGTGTGAGAGGTTGCCACTAATCATGCTCCCCATTTTGGACTTTTGCTACGCTCGCAGCCATATTCAAAGACCTCAACACGGTTGCTTTTAGCCCCTAGCCAAAACCCTTCTGCCTTGTTTGCTACCTTTCCATATTATCCAGTATCGTTTCGGTATTGAATGGCAAAGAGCAGTGCCTATCCAGTTAAGGCGGAGGGAAAAAACAAGGATAGATCCATGCCCCGTGTGAGGACCGAACTCACGACCTTCAGATTATGAGACTGACGCGCTACCTACTGCGCTAACGAGGCATCTTGCATGTGATTGGTTGTTGCCGTCCAGAGATAAGATGGAATTCTGTAAGCACAAAACTTCTTTTTTTTTTTTTTTTAATATGTACATGTATATATCTACATATATTGGAAAGTTTAAAGCAAGCTGTGAAAGCAACTTTTCCCATATGGTCTAGCGGTTAGGATTCCTGGTTTTCACCCAGGCGGCCCGGGTTCGACTCCCGGTATGGGAATGAGTGTTTTGCTAAGCTTGTGCCTGCATTCAAAGGCCTGCACCTTTCTTGCAGAATTAAGCGGCTTAGTTTGCAGATGCTCTTGGCAGCCAAAAATGCTGCGCTAACGAGGCCACTTGCAAGTGGTTGTTGATGCCATCCATGCTTAAAAATGAGTTTTCAAATCATGAAACTGATTTTTTTTCTACTTATTACTGAAAAAGGGTCTCAGCGGTTCCCATATGGTCTAGCGGTTAGGATTCCTGGTTCTCACCCAGGCGGCCCGGGTTCGACTCCCGGTATGGGAATGAGCATTTTCCTAAGCTTGCAACTACATCGAAAGACCCTCTGAATTAAGATAGCGCTCAAAAAGTTCATAAAAGTATCATTCAGGCTTGCCGTCTACAAGAGCACCTTTGCTTTTTCATCAAGAATGCCGTGACCCGGATTCGAACCGGGGTTGCTGCGGCCACAACGCAGAGTACTAACCACTATACGATCACGGCGACATTCACGAGCCAGGTAGGAGTCGAACCTACAATCTTCTGATCCGTAGTCAGACGCGTTATCCATTGCGCCACTGGCCCTGTGTGAGAGGTTGCCACTAATCATGCTCCCCATTTTGGACTTTTGCTACGCTCGCAGCCATATTCAAAGACCTCAACACGGTTGCTTTTAGCCCCTAGCCAAAACCCTTCTGCCTTGTTTGCTACCTTTCCATATTATCCAGTATCGTTTCGGTATTGAATGGCAAAGAGCAGTGCCTATCCAGTTAAGGCGGAGGGAAAAAACAAGGATAGATCCATGCCCCGTGTGAGGATCGAACTCACGACCTTCAGATTATGAGACTGACGCGCTACCTACTGCGCTAACGAGGCATCTTGCGTGTGATTGGTTGTTGCCGTCCAGAGATAAGATGGAATTCTGTAAGCACAAAACTTCTTTTTTTTTTTTTTTAATATGTACATGTATATATCTACATATATTGGAAAGTTTAAAGCAAGCTGTGAAAGCAACTTTTCCCATATGGTCTAGCGGTTAGGATTCCTGGTTTTCACCCAGGCGGCCCGGGTTCGACTCCCGGTATGGGAATGAGTGTTTTGCTAAGCTTGTGCCTGCATTCAAAGGCCTGCACCTTTCTTGCAGAATTAAGCGGCTTAGTTTGCAGATGCTCTTGGCAGCCAAAAATGCTGCGCTAACGAGGCCACTTGCAAGTGGTTGTTGATGCCATCCATGCTTAAAAATGAGTTTTCAAATCATGAAACTGATTTTTTTTCTACTTATTACTGAAAAAGGGTCTCAGCGGTTCCCATATGGTCTAGCGGTTAGGATTCCTGGTTCTCACCCAGGCGGCCCGGGTTAGACTCCCGGTATGGGAATGAGCATTTTCCTAAGCTTGCAACTACATCGAAAGACCCTCTGAATTAAGATAGCGCTCAAAAAGTTCATAAAAGTATCATTCAGGCTTGCCGTCTACAAGAGCACCTTTGCTTTTTCATCAAGAATGCCGTGACCCGGATTCGAACCGGGGTTGCTGCGGCCACAACGCAGAGTACTAACCACTATACGATCACGGCGACATTCACGAGCCAGGTAGGAGTCGAACCTACAATCTTCTGATCCGTAGTCAGACGCGTTATCCATTGCGCCACTGGCCCTGTGTGAGAGGTTGCCACTAATCATGCTCCCCATTTTGGACTTTTGCTACGCTCGCAGCCATATTCAAAGACCTCAACACGGTTGCTTTTAGCCCCTAGCCAAAACCCTTCTGCCTTGTTTGCTACCTTTCCATATTATCCAGTATCGTTTCGGTATTGAATGGCAAAGAGCAGTGCCTATCCAGTTAAGGCGGAGGGAAAAAACAAGGATAGATCCATGCCCCGTGTGAGGACCGAACTCACGACCTTCAGATTATGAGACTGACGCGCTACCTACTGTGCTAACGAGGCATCTTGCGTGTGATTGGTTGTTGCCGTCCAGAGATAAGATGGAATTCTGTAAGCACAAAACTTCTTTTTTTTTTTTTTTAATATGTACATGTATATATCTACATATATTGGAAAGTTTAAAGCAAGCTGTGAAAGCAACTTTTCCCATATGGTCTAGCGGTTAGGATTCCTGGTTTTCACCCAGGCGGCCCGGGTTCGACTCCCGGTATGGGAATGAGTGTTTTGCTAAGCTTGTGCCTGCATTCAAAGGCCTGCACCTTTCTTGCAGAATTAAGCGGCTTAGTTTGCAGATGCTCTTGGCAGCCAAAAATGCTGCGCTAACGAGGCCACTTGCAAGTGGTTGTTGATGCCATCCATGCTTAAAAATGAGTTTTCAAATCATGAAACTGATTTTTTTTCTACTTATTACTGAAAAAGGGTCTCAGCGGTTCCCATATGGTCTAGCGGTTAGGATTCCTGGTTCTCACCCAGGCGGCCCGGGTTCGACTCCCGGTATGGGAATGAGCATTTTCCTAAGCTTGCAACTACATCGAAAGACCCTCTGAATTAAGATAGCGCTCAAAAAGTTCATAAAAGTATCATTCAGGCTTGCCGTCTACAAGAGCACCTTTGCTTTTTCATCAAGAATGCCGTGACCCGGATTCGAACCGGGGTTGCTGCGGCCACAACGCAGAGTACTAACCACTATACGATCACGGCGACATTCACGAGCCAGGTAGGAGTCGAACCTACAATCTTCTGATCCGTAGTCAGACGCATTATCCATTGCGCCACTGGCCCTGTGTGAGAGGTTGCCACTAATCATGCTCCCCATTTTGGACTTTTGCTACGCTCGCAGCCATATTCAAAGACCTCAACACGGTTGCTTTTAGCCCCTAGCCAAAACCCTTCTGCCTTGTTTGCTACCTTTCCATATTATCCAGTATCGTTTCGGTATTGAATGGCAAAGAGCAGTGCCTATCCAGTTAAGGCGGAGGGAAAAAACAAGGATAGATCCATGCCCCGTGTGAGGATCGAACTCACGACCTTCAGATTATGA
>NC_089838.1:307190842-307210842 GCF_035609145.1 Eleutherodactylus coqui | reverse complement strand
CAACGCAGAGTACTAACCACTATACGATCACGGCGACATTCACGAGCCAGGTAGGAGTCGAACCTACAATCTTCTGATCCGTAGTCAGACGCGTTATCCATTGCGCCACTGGCCCTGTGTGAGAGGTTGCCACTAATCATGCTCCCCATTTTGGACTTTTGCTACGCTCGCAGCCATATTCAAAGACCTCAACACGGTTGCTTTTAGCCCCTAGCCAAAACCCTTCTGCCTTGTTTGCTACCTTTCCATATTATCCAGTATCGTTTCGGTATTGAATGGCAAAGAGCAGTGCCTATCCAGTTAAGGCGGAGGGAAAAAACAAGGATAGATCCATGCCCCGTGTGAGGATCGAACTCACGACCTTCAGATTATGAGACTGACGCGCTACCTACTGCGCTAACGAGGCATCTTGCGTGTGATTGGTTGTTGCCGTCCAGAGATAAGATGGAATTCTGTAAGCACAAAACTTCTTTTTTTTTTTTTTTTAATATGTACATGTATATATCTACATATATTGGAAAGTTTAAAGCAAGCTGTGAAAGCAACTTTTCCCATATGGTCTAGCGGTTAGGATTCCTGGTTTTCACCCAGGCGGCCCGGGTTCGACTCCCGGTATGGGAATGAGTGTTTTGCTAAGCTTGTGCCTGCATTCAAAGGCCTGCACCTTTCTTGCAGAATTAAGCGGCTTAGTTTGCAGATGCTCTTGGCAGCCAAAAATGCTGCGCTAACGAGGCCACTTGCAAGTGGTTGTTGATGCCATCCATGCTTAAAAATGAGTTTTCAAATCATGAAACTGATTTTTTTTCTACTTATTACTGAAAAAGGGTCTCAGCGGTTCCCATATGGTCTAGCGGTTAGGATTCCTGGTTCTCACCCAGGCGGCCCGGGTTCGACTCCCGGTATGGGAATGAGCATTTTCCTAAGCTTGCAACTACATCGAAAGACCCTCTGAATTAAGATAGCGCTCAAAAAGTTCATAAAAGTATCATTCAGGCTTGCCGTCTACAAGAGCACCTTTGCTTTTTCATCAAGAATGCCGTGACCCGGATTCGAACCGGGGTTGCTGCGGCCACAACGCAGAGTACTAACCACTATACGATCACGGCGACATTCACGAGCCAGGTAGGAGTCGAACCTACAATCTTCTGATCCGTAGTCAGACGCGTTATCCATTGCGCCACTGGCCCTGTGTGAGAGGTTGCCACTAATCATGCTCCCCATTTTGGACTTTTGCTACGCTCGCAGCCATATTCAAAGACCTCAACACGGTTGCTTTTAGCCCCTAGCCAAAACCCTTCTGCCTTGTTTGCTACCTTTCCATATTATCCAGTATCGTTTCGGTATTGAATGGCAAAGAGCAGTGCCTATCCAGTTAAGGCGGAGGGAAAAAACAAGGATAGATCCATGCCCCGTGTGAGGACCGAACTCACGACCTTCAGATTATGAGACTGACGCGCTACCTACTGCGCTAACGAGGCATCTTGCGTGTGATTGGTTGTTGCCGTCCAGAGATAAGATGGAATTCTGTAAGCACAAAACTTCTTTTTTTTTTTTTTTAATATGTACATGTATATATCTACATATATTGGAAAGTTTAAAGCAAGCTGTGAAAGCAACTTTTCCCATATGGTCTAGCGGTTAGGATTCCTGGTTTTCACCCAGGCGGCCCGGGTTCGACTCCCGGTATGGGAATGAGTGTTTTGCTAAGCTTGTGCCTGCATTCAAAGGCCTGCACCTTTCTTGCAGAATTAAGCGGCTTAGTTTGCAGATGCTCTTGGCAGCCAAAAATGCTGCGCTAACGAGGCCACTTGCAAGTGGTTGTTGATGCCATCCATGCTTAAAAATGAGTTTTCAAATCATGAAACTGATTTTTTTTCTACTTATTACTGAAAAAGGGTCTCAGCGGTTCCCATATGGTCTAGCGGTTAGGATTCCTGGTTCTCACCCAGGCGGCCCGGGTTCGACTCCCGGTATGGGAATGAGCATTTTCCTAAGCTTGCAACTACATCGAAAGACCCTCTGAATTAAGATAGCGCTCAAAAAGTTCATAAAAGTATCATTCAGGCTTGCCGTCTACAAGAGCACCTTTGCTTTTTCATCAAGAATGCCGTGACCCGGATTCGAACCGGGGTTGCTGCGGCCACAACGCAGAGTACTAACCACTATACGATCACGGCGACATTCACGAGCCAGGTAGGAGTCGAACCTACAATCTTCTGATCCGTAGTCAGACGCGTTATCCATTGCGCCACTGGCCCTGTGTGAGAGGTTGCCACTAATCATGCTCCCCATTTTGGACTTTTGCTACGCTCGCAGCCATATTCAAAGAGCTCAACACGGTTGCTTTTAGCCCCTAGCCAAAACCCTTCTGCCTTGTTTGCTACCTTTCCATATTATCCAGTATCGTTTCGGTATTGAATGGCAAAGAGCAGTGCCTATCCAGTTAAGGCGGAGGGAAAAAACAAGGATAGATCCATGCCCCGTGTGAGGATCGAACTCACGACCTTCAGATTATGAGACTGACGCGCTACCTACTGCGCTAACGAGGCATCTTGCGTGTGATTGGTTGTTGCCGTCCAGAGATAAGATGGAATTCTGTAAGCACAAAACTTCTTTTTTTTTTTTTTTTAATATGTACATGTATATATCTACATATATTGGAAAGTTTAAAGCAAGCTGTGAAAGCAACTTTTCCCATATGGTCTAGCGGTTAGGATTCCTGGTTTTCACCCAGGCGGCCCGGGTTCGACTCCCGGTATGGGAATGAGTGTTTTGCTAAGCTTGTGCCTGCATTCAAAGGCCTGCACCTTTCTTGCAGAATTAAGCGGCTTAGTTTGCAGATGCTCTTGGCAGCCAAAAATGCTGCGCTAACGAGGCCACTTGCAAGTGGTTGTTGATGCCATCCATGCTTAAAAATGAGTTTTCAAATCATGAAACTGATTTTTTTTCTACTTATTACTGAAAAAGGGTCTCAGCGGTTCCCATATGGTCTAGCGGTTAGGATTCCTGGTTCTCACCCAGGCGGCCCGGGTTCGACTCCCGGTATGGGAATGAGCATTTTCCTAAGCTTGCAACTACATCGAAAGACCCTCTGAATTAAGATAGCGCTCAAAAAGTTCATAAAAGTATCATTCAGGCTTGCCGTCTACAAGAGCACCTTTGCTTTTTCATCAAGAATGCCGTGACCCGGATTCGAACCGGGGTTGCTGCGGCCACAACGCAGAGTACTAACCACTATACGATCACGGCGACATTCACGAGCCAGGTAGGAGTCGAACCTACAATCTTCTGATCCGTAGTCAGACGCGTTATCCATTGCGCCACTGGCCCTGTGTGAGAGGTTGCCACTAATCATGCTCCCCATTTTGGACTTTTGCTACGCTCGCAGCCATATTCAAAGACCTCAACACGGTTGCTTTTAGCCCCTAGCCAAAACCCTTCTGCCTTGTTTGCTACCTTTCCATATTATCCAGTATCGTTTCGGTATTGAATGGCAAAGAGCAGTGCCTATCCAGTTAAGGCGGAGGGAAAAAACAAGGATAGATCCATGCCCCGTGTGAGGACCGAACTCACGACCTTCAGATTATGAGACTGACGCGCTACCTACTGCGCTAACGAGGCATCTTGCGTGTGATTGGTTGTTGCCGTCCAGAGATAAGATGGAATTCTGTAAGCACAAAACTTCTTTTTTTTTTTTTTTAATATGTACATGTATATATCTACATATATTGGAAAGTTTAAAGCAAGCTGTGAAAGCAACTTTTCCCATATGGTCTAGCGGTTAGGATTCCTGGTTTTCACCCAGGCGGCCCGGGTTCGACTCCCGGTATGGGAATGAGTGTTTTGCTAAGCTTGTGCCTGCATTCAAAGGCCTGCACCTTTCTTGCAGAATTAAGCGGCTTAGTTTGCAGATGCTCTTGGCAGCCAAAAATGCTGCGCTAACGAGGCCACTTGCAAGTGGTTGTTGATGCCATCCATGCTTAAAAATGAGTTTTCAAATCATGAAACTGATTTTTTTTCTACTTATTACTGAAAAAGGGTCTCAGCGGTTCCCATATGGTCTAGCGGTTAGGATTCCTGGTTCTCACCCAGGCGGCCCGGGTTCGACTCCCGGTATGGGAATGAGCATTTTCCTAAGCTTGCAACTACATCGAAAGACCCTCTGAATTAAGATAGCGCTCAAAAAGTTCATAAAAGTATCATTCAGGCTTGCCGTCTACAAGAGCACCTTTGCTTTTTCATCAAGAATGCCGTGACCCGGATTCGAACCGGGGTTGCTGCGGCCACAACGCAGAGTACTAACCACTATACGATCACGGCGACATTCACGAGCCAGGTAGGAGTCGAACCTACAATCTTCTGATCCGTAGTCAGACGCGTTATCCATTGCGCCACTGGCCCTGTGTGAGAGGTTGCCACTAATCATGCTCCCCATTTTGGACTTTTGCTACGCTCGCAGCCATATTCAAAGAGCTCAACACGGTTGCTTTTAGCCCCTAGCCAAAACCCTTCTGCCTTGTTTGCTACCTTTCCATATTATCCAGTATCGTTTCGGTATTGAATGGCAAAGAGCAGTGCCTATCCAGTTAAGGCGGAGGGAAAAAACAAGGATAGATCCATGCCCCGTGTGAGGATCGAACTCACGACCTTCAGATTATGAGACTGACGCGCTACCTACTGCGCTAACGAGGCATCTTGCGTGTGATTGGTTGTTGCCGTCCAGAGATAAGATGGAATTCTGTAAGCACAAAACTTCTTTTTTTTTTTTTTTTTTTTTTTTTTTAATATGTACATGTATATATCTACATATATTGGAAAGTTTAAAGCAAGCTGTGAAAGCAACTTTTCCCATATGGTCTAGCGGTTAGGATTCCTGGTTTTCACCCAGGCGGCCCGGGTTCGACTCCCGGTATGGGAATGAGTGTTTTGCTAAGCTTGTGCCTGCATTCAAAGGCCTGCACCTTTCTTGCAGAATTAAGCGGCTTAGTTTGCAGATGCTCTTGGCAGCCAAAAATGCTGCGCTAACGAGGCCACTTGCAAGTGGTTGTTGATGCCATCCATGCTTAAAAATGAGTTTTCAAATCATGAAACTGATTTTTTTTCTACTTATTACTGAAAAAGGGTCTCAGCGGTTCCCATATGGTCTAGCGGTTAGGATTCCTGGTTCTCACCCAGGCGGCCCGGGTTCGACTCCCGGTATGGGAATGAGCATTTTCCTAAGCTTGCAACTACATCGAAAGACCCTCTGAATTAAGATAGCGCTCAAAAAGTTCATAAAAGTATCATTCAGGCTTGCCGTCTACAAGAGCACCTTTGCTTTTTCATCAAGAATGCCGTGACCCGGATTCGAACCGGGGTTGCTGCGGCCACAACGCAGAGTACTAACCACTATACGATCACGGCGACATTCACGAGCCAGGTAGGAGTCGAACCTACAATCTTCTGATCCGTAGTCAGACGCGTTATCCATTGCGCCACTGGCCCTGTGTGAGAGGTTGCCACTAATCATGCTCCCCATTTTGGACTTTTGCTACGCTCGCAGCCATATTCAAAGACCTCAACACGGTTGCTTTTAGCCCCTAGCCAAAACCCTTCTGCCTTGTTTGCTACCTTTCCATATTATCCAGTATCGTTTCGGTATTGAATGGCAAAGAGCAGTGCCTATCCAGTTAAGGCGGAGGGAAAAAACAAGGATAGATCCATGCCCCGTGTGAGGATCGAACTCACGACCTTCAGATTATGAGACTGACGCGCTACCTACTGCGCTAACGAGGCATCTTGCGTGTGATTGGTTGTTGCCGTCCAGAGATAAGATGGAATTCTGTAAGCACAAAACTTCTTTTTTTTTTTTTTTTAATATGTACATGTATATATCTACATATATTGGAAAGTTTAAAGCAAGCTGTGAAAGCAACTTTTCCCATATGGTCTAGCGGTTAGGATTCCTGGTTTTCACCCAGGCGGCCCGGGTTCGACTCCCGGTATGGGAATGAGTGTTTTGCTAAGCTTGTGCCTGCATTCAAAGGCCTGCACCTTTCTTGCAGAATTAAGCGGCTTAGTTTGCAGATGCTCTTGGCAGCCAAAAATGCTGCGCTAACGAGGCCACTTGCAAGTGGTTGTTGATGCCATCCATGCTTAAAAATGAGTTTTCAAATCATGAAACTGATTTTTTTTCTACTTATTACTGAAAAAGGGTCTCAGCGGTTCCCATATGGTCTAGCGGTTAGGATTCCTGGTTCTCACCCAGGCGGCCCGGGTTCGACTCCCGGTATGGGAATGAGCATTTTCCTAAGCTTGCAACTACATCGAAAGACCCTCTGAATTAAGATAGCGCTCAAAAAGTTCATAAAAGTATCATTCAGGCTTGCCGTCTACAAGAGCACCTTTGCTTTTTCATCAAGAATGCCGTGACCCGGATTCGAACCGGGGTTGCTGCGGCCACAACGCAGAGTACTAACCACTATACGATCACGGCGACATTCACGAGCCAGGTAGGAGTCGAACCTACAATCTTCTGATCCGTAGTCAGACGCGTTATCCATTGCGCCACTGGCCCTGTGTGAGAGGTTGCCACTAATCATGCTCCCCATTTTGGACTTTTGCTACGCTCGCAGCCATATTCAAAGACCTCAACACGGTTGCTTTTAGCCCCTAGCCAAAACCCTTCTGCCTTGTTTGCTACCTTTCCATATTATCCAGTATCGTTTCGGTATTGAATGGCAAAGAGCAGTGCCTATCCAGTTAAGGCGGAGGGAAAAAACAAGGATAGATCCATGCCCCGTGTGAGGACCGAACTCACGACCTTCAGATTATGAGACTGACGCGCTACCTACTGCGCTAACGAGGCATCTTGCGTGTGATTGGTTGTTGCCGTCCAGAGATAAGATGGAATTCTGTAAGCACAAAACTTCTTTTTTTTTTTTTTTAATATGTACATGTATATATCTACATATATTGGAAAGTTTAAAGCAAGCTGTGAAAGCAACTTTTCCCATATGGTCTAGCGGTTAGGATTCCTGGTTTTCACCCAGGCGGCCCGGGTTCGACTCCCGGTATGGGAATGAGTGTTTTGCTAAGCTTGTGCCTGCATTCAAAGGCCTGCACCTTTCTTGCAGAATTAAGCGGCTTAGTTTGCAGATGCTCTTGGCAGCCAAAAATGCTGCGCTAACGAGGCCACTTGCAAGTGGTTGTTGATGCCATCCATGCTTAAAAATGAGTTTTCAAATCATGAAACTGATTTTTTTTCTACTTATTACTGAAAAAGGGTCTCAGCGGTTCCCATATGGTCTAGCGGTTAGGATTCCTGGTTCTCACCCAGGCGGCCCGGGTTCGACTCCCGGTATGGGAATGAGCATTTTCCTAAGCTTGCAACTACATCGAAAGACCCTCTGAATTAAGATAGCGCTCAAAAAGTTCATAAAAGTATCATTCAGGCTTGCCGTCTACAAGAGCACCTTTGCTTTTTCATCAAGAATGCCGTGACCCGGATTCGAACCGGGGTTGCTGCGGCCACAACGCAGAGTACTAACCACTATACGATCACGGCGACATTCACGAGCCAGGTAGGAGTCGAACCTACAATCTTCTGATCCGTAGTCAGACGCGTTATCCATTGCGCCACTGGCCCTGTGTGAGAGGTTGCCACTAATCATGCTCCCCATTTTGGACTTTTGCTACGCTCGCAGCCATATTCAAAGACCTCAACACGGTTGCTTTTAGCCCCTAGCCAAAACCCTTCTGCCTTGTTTGCTACCTTTCCATATTATCCAGTATCGTTTCGGTATTGAATGGCAAAGAGCAGTGCCTATCCAGTTAAGGCGGAGGGAAAAAACAAGGATAGATCCATGCCCCGTGTGAGGACCGAACTCACGACCTTCAGATTATGAGACTGACGCGCTACCTACTGCGCTAACGAGGCATCTTGCGTGTGATTGGTTGTTGCCGTCCAGAGATAAGATGGAATTCTGTAAGCACAAAACTTCTTTTTTTTTTTTTTTAATATGTACATGTATATATCTACATATATTGGAAAGTTTAAAGCAAGCTGTGAAAGCAACTTTTCCCATATGGTCTAGCGGTTAGGATTCCTGGTTTTCACCCAGGCGGCCCGGGTTCGACTCCCGGTATGGGAATGAGTGTTTTGCTAAGCTTGTGCCTGCATTCAAAGGCCTGCACCTTTCTTGCAGAATTAAGCGGCTTAGTTTGCAGATGCTCTTGGCAGCCAAAAATGCTGCGCTAACGAGGCCACTTGCAAGTGGTTGTTGATGCCATCCATGCTTAAAAATGAGTTTTCAAATCATGAAACTGATTTTTTTTCTACTTATTACTGAAAAAGGGTCTCAGCGGTTCCCATATGGTCTAGCGGTTAGGATTCCTGGTTCTCACCCAGGCGGCCCGGGTTCGACTCCCGGTATGGGAATGAGCATTTTCCTAAGCTTGCAACTACATCGAAAGACCCTCTGAATTAAGATAGCGCTCAAAAAGTTCATAAAAGTATCATTCAGGCTTGCCGTCTACAAGAGCACCTTTGCTTTTTCATCAAGAATGCCGTGACCCGGATTCGAACCGGGGTTGCTGCGGCCACAACGCAGAGTACTAACCACTATACGATCACGGCGACATTCACGAGCCAGGTAGGAGTCGAACCTACAATCTTCTGATCCGTAGTCAGACGCGTTATCCATTGCGCCACTGGCCCTGTGTGAGAGGTTGCCACTAATCATGCTCCCCATTTTGGACTTTTGCTACGCTCGCAGCCATATTCAAAGAGCTCAACACGGTTGCTTTTAGCCCCTAGCCAAAACCCTTCTGCCTTGTTTGCTACCTTTCCATATTATCCAGTATCGTTTCGGTATTGAATGGCAAAGAGCAGTGCCTATCCAGTTAAGGCGGAGGGAAAAAACAAGGATAGATCCATGCCCCGTGTGAGGATCGAACTCACGACCTTCAGATTATGAGACTGACGCGCTACCTACTGCGCTAACGAGGCATCTTGCGTGTGATTGGTTGTTGCCGTCCAGAGATAAGATGGAATTCTGTAAGCACAAAACTTCTTTTTTTTTTTTTTTTTTTTTTTTTTTTTTTAATATGTACATGTATATATCTACATATATTGGAAAGTTTAAAGCAAGCTGTGAAAGCAACTTTTCCCATATGGTCTAGCGGTTAGGATTCCTGGTTTTCACCCAGGTGGCCCGGGTTCGACTCCCGGTATGGGAATGAGTGTTTTGCTAAGCTTGTGCCTGCATTCAAAGGCCTGCACCTTTCTTGCAGAATTAAGCGGCTTAGTTTGCAGATGCTCTTGGCAGCCAAAAATGCTGCGCTAACGAGGCCACTTGCAAGTGGTTGTTGATGCCATCCATGCTTAAAAATGAGTTTTCAAATCATGAAACTGATTTTTTTTCTACTTATTACTGAAAAAGGGTCTCAGCGGTTCCCATATGGTCTAGCGGTTAGGATTCCTGGTTCTCACCCAGGCGGCCCGGGTTCGACTCCCGGTATGGGAATGAGCATTTTCCTAAGCTTGCAACTACATCGAAAGACCCTCTGAATTAAGATAGCGCTCAAAAAGTTCATAAAAGTATCATTCAGGCTTGCCGTCTACAAGAGCACCTTTGCTTTTTCATCAAGAATGCCGTGACCCGGATTCGAACCGGGGTTGCTGCGGCCACAACGCAGAGTACTAACCACTATACGATCACGGCGACATTCACGAGCCAGGTAGGAGTCGAACCTACAATCTTCTGATCCGTAGTCAGACGCGTTATCCATTGCGCCACTGGCCCTGTGTGAGAGGTTGCCACTAATCATGCTCCCCATTTTGGACTTTTGCTACGCTCGCAGCCATATTCAAAGACCTCAACACGGTTGCTTTTAGCCCCTAGCCAAAACCCTTCTGCCTTGTTTGCTACCTTTCCATATTATCCAGTATCGTTTCGGTATTGAATGGCAAAGAGCAGTGCCTATCCAGTTAAGGCGGAGGGAAAAAACAAGGATAGATCCATGCCCCGTGTGAGGATCGAACTCACGACCTTCAGATTATGAGACTGACGCGCTACCTACTGCGCTAACGAGGCATCTTGCGTGTGATTGGTTGTTGCCGTCCAGAGATAAGATGGAATTCTGTAAGCACAAAACTTCTTTTTTTTTTTTTTTAATATGTACATGTATATATCTACATATATTGGAAAGTTTAAAGCAAGCTGTGAAAGCAACTTTTCCCATATGGTCTAGCGGTTAGGATTCCTGGTTTTCACCCAGGCGGCCCGGGTTCGACTCCCGGTATGGGAATGAGTGTTTTGCTAAGCTTGTGCCTGCATTCAAAGGCCTGCACCTTTCTTGCAGAATTAAGCGGCTTAGTTTGCAGATGCTCTTGGCAGCCAAAAATGCTGCGCTAACGAGGCCACTTGCAAGTGGTTGTTGATGCCATCCATGCTTAAAAATGAGTTTTCAAATCATGAAACTGATTTTTTTTCTACTTATTACTGAAAAAGGGTCTCAGCGGTTCCCATATGGTCTAGCGGTTAGGATTCCTGGTTCTCACCCAGGCGGCCCGGGTTCGACTCCCGGTATGGGAATGAGCATTTTCCTAAGCTTGCAACTACATCGAAAGACCCTCTGAATTAAGATAGCGCTCAAAAAGTTCATAAAAGTATCATTCAGGCTTGCCGTCTACAAGAGCACCTTTGCTTTTTCATCAAGAATGCCGTGACCCGGATTCGAACCGGGGTTGCTGCGGCCACAACGCAGAGTACTAACCACTATACGATCACGGCGACATTCACGAGCCAGGTAGGAGTCGAACCTACAATCTTCTGATCCGTAGTCAGACGCGTTATCCATTGCGCCACTGGCCCTGTGTGAGAGGTTGCCACTAATCATGCTCCCCATTTTGGACTTTTGCTACGCTCGCAGCCATATTCAAAGACCTCAACACGGTTGCTTTTAGCCCCTAGCCAAAACCCTTCTGCCTTGTTTGCTACCTTTCCATATTATCCAGTATCGTTTCGGTATTGAATGGCAAAGAGCAGTGCCTATCCAGTTAAGGCGGAGGGAAAAAACAAGGATAGATCCATGCCCCGTGTGAGGACCGAACTCACGACCTTCAGATTATGAGACTGACGCGCTACCTACTGCGCTAACGAGGCATCTTGCGTGTGATTGGTTGTTGCCGTCCAGAGATAAGATGGAATTCTGTAAGCACAAAACTTCTTTTTTTTTTTTTTTAATATGTACATGTATATATCTACATATATTGGAAAGTTTAAAGCAAGCTGTGAAAGCAACTTTTCCCATATGGTCTAGCGGTTAGGATTCCTGGTTTTCACCCAGGCGGCCCGGGTTCGACTCCCGGTATGGGAATGAGTGTTTTGCTAAGCTTGTGCCTGCATTCAAAGGCCTGCACCTTTCTTGCAGAATTAAGCGGCTTAGTTTGCAGATGCTCTTGGCAGCCAAAAATGCTGCGCTAACGAGGCCACTTGCAAGTGGTTGTTGATGCCATCCATGCTTAAAAATGAGTTTTCAAATCATGAAACTGATTTTTTTTCTACTTATTACTGAAAAAGGGTCTCAGCGGTTCCCATATGGTCTAGCGGTTAGGATTCCTGGTTCTCACCCAGGCGGCCCGGGTTCGACTCCCGGTATGGGAATGAGCATTTTCCTAAGCTTGCAACTACATCGAAAGACCCTCTGAATTAAGATAGCGCTCAAAAAGTTCATAAAAGTATCATTCAGGCTTGCCGTCTACAAGAGCACCTTTGCTTTTTCATCAAGAATGCCGTGACCCGGATTCGAACCGGGGTTGCTGCGGCCACAACGCAGAGTACTAACCACTATACGATCACGGCGACATTCACGAGCCAGGTAGGAGTCGAACCTACAATCTTCTGATCCGTAGTCAGACGCGTTATCCATTGCGCCACTGGCCCTGTGTGAGAGGTTGCCACTAATCATGCTCCCCATTTTGGACTTTTGCTACGCTCGCAGCCATATTCAAAGAGCTCAACACGGTTGCTTTTAGCCCCTAGCCAAAACCCTTCTGCCTTGTTTGCTACCTTTCCATATTATCCAGTATCGTTTCGGTATTGAATGGCAAAGAGCAGTGCCTATCCAGTTAAGGCGGAGGGAAAAAACAAGGATAGATCCATGCCCCGTGTGAGGATCGAACTCACGACCTTCAGATTATGAGACTGACGCGCTACCTACTGCGCTAACGAGGCATCTTGCGTGTGATTGGTTGTTGCCGTCCAGAGATAAGATGGAATTCTGTAAGCACAAAACTTCTTTTTTTTTTTTTTTTTTTTTTTTTTTTTTTAATATGTACATGTATATATCTACATATATTGGAAAGTTTAAAGCAAGCTGTGAAAGCAACTTTTCCCATATGGTCTAGCGGTTAGGATTCCTGGTTTTCACCCAGGTGGCCCGGGTTCGACTCCCGGTATGGGAATGAGTGTTTTGCTAAGCTTGTGCCTGCATTCAAAGGCCTGCACCTTTCTTGCAGAATTAAGCGGCTTAGTTTGCAGATGCTCTTGGCAGCCAAAAATGCTGCGCTAACGAGGCCACTTGCAAGTGGTTGTTGATGCCATCCATGCTTAAAAATGAGTTTTCAAATCATGAAACTGATTTTTTTTCTACTTATTACTGAAAAAGGGTCTCAGCGGTTCCCATATGGTCTAGCGGTTAGGATTCCTGGTTCTCACCCAGGCGGCCCGGGTTCGACTCCCGGTATGGGAATGAGCATTTTCCTAAGCTTGCAACTACATCGAAAGACCCTCTGAATTAAGATAGCGCTCAAAAAGTTCATAAAAGTATCATTCAGGCTTGCCGTCTACAAGAGCACCTTTGCTTTTTCATCAAGAATGCCGTGACCCGGATTCGAACCGGGGTTGCTGCGGCCACAACGCAGAGTACTAACCACTATACGATCACGGCGACATTCACGAGCCAGGTAGGAGTCGAACCTACAATCTTCTGATCCGTAGTCAGACGCGTTATCCATTGCGCCACTGGCCCTGTGTGAGAGGTTGCCACTAATCATGCTCCCCATTTTGGACTTTTGCTACGCTCGCAGCCATATTCAAAGACCTCAACACGGTTGCTTTTAGCCCCTAGCCAAAACCCTTCTGCCTTGTTTGCTACCTTTCCATATTATCCAGTATCGTTTCGGTATTGAATGGCAAAGAGCAGTGCCTATCCAGTTAAGGCGGAGGGAAAAAACAAGGATAGATCCATGCCCCGTGTGAGGATCGAACTCACGACCTTCAGATTATGAGACTGACGCGCTACCTACTGCGCTAACGAGGCATCTTGCGTGTGATTGGTTGTTGCCGTCCAGAGATAAGATGGAATTCTGTAAGCACAAAACTTCTTTTTTTTTTTTTTTTTTTTTTAATATGTACATGTATATATCTACATATATTGGAAAGTTTAAAGCAAGCTGTGAAAGCAACTTTTCCCATATGGTCTAGCGGTTAGGATTCCTGGTTTTCACCCAGGCGGCCCGGGTTCGACTCCCGGTATGGGAATGAGTGTTTTGCTAAGCTTGTGCCTGCATTCAAAGGCCTGCACCTTTCTTGCAGAATTAAGCGGCTTAGTTTGCAGATGCTCTTGGCAGCCAAAAATGCTGCGCTAACGAGGCCACTTGCAAGTGGTTGTTGATGCCATCCATGCTTAAAAATGAGTTTTCAAATCATGAAACTGATTTTTTTTCTACTTATTACTGAAAAAGGGTCTCAGCGGTTCCCATATGGTCTAGCGGTTAGGATTCCTGGTTCTCACCCAGGCGGCCCGGGTTCGACTCCCGGTATGGGAATGAGCATTTTCCTAAGCTTGCAACTACATCGAAAGACCCTCTGAATTAAGATAGCGCTCAAAAAGTTCATAAAAGTATCATTCAGGCTTGCCGTCTACAAGAGCACCTTTGCTTTTTCATCAAGAATGCCGTGACCCGGATTCGAACCGGGGTTGCTGCGGCCACAACGCAGAGTACTAACCACTATACGATCACGGCGACATTCACGAGCCAGGTAGGAGTCGAACCTACAATCTTCTGATCCGTAGTCAGACGCGTTATCCATTGCGCCACTGGCCCTGTGTGAGAGGTTGCCACTAATCATGCTCCCCATTTTGGACTTTTGCTACGCTCGCAGCCATATTCAAAGAGCTCAACACGGTTGCTTTTAGCCCCTAGCCAAAACCCTTCTGCCTTGTTTGCTACCTTTCCATATTATCCAGTATCGTTTCGGTATTGAATGGCAAAGAGCAGTGCCTATCCAGTTAAGGCGGAGGGAAAAAACAAGGATAGATCCATGCCCCGTGTGAGGATCGAACTCACGACCTTCAGATTATGAGACTGACGCGCTACCTACTGCGCTAACGAGGCATCTTGCGTGTGATTGGTTGTTGCCGTCCAGAGATAAGATGGAATTCTGTAAGCACAAAACTTCTTTTTTTTTTTTTTTTTTTTTTTTTTTAATATGTACATGTATATATCTACATATATTGGAAAGTTTAAAGCAAGCTGTGAAAGCAACTTTTCCCATATGGTCTAGCGGTTAGGATTCCTGGTTTTCACCCAGGCGGCCCGGGTTCGACTCCCGGTATGGGAATGAGTGTTTTGCTAAGCTTGTGCCTGCATTCAAAGGCCTGCACCTTTCTTGCAGAATTAAGCGGCTTAGTTTGCAGATGCTCTTGGCAGCCAAAAATGCTGCGCTAACGAGGCCACTTGCAAGTGGTTGTTGATGCCATCCATGCTTAAAAATGAGTTTTCAAATCATGAAACTGATTTTTTTTCTACTTATTACTGAAAAAGGGTCTCAGCGGTTCCCATATGGTCTAGCGGTTAGGATTCCTGGTTCTCACCCAGGCGGCCCGGGTTCGACTCCCGGTATGGGAATGAGCATTTTCCTAAGCTTGCAACTACATCGAAAGACCCTCTGAATTAAGATAGCGCTCAAAAAGTTCATAAAAGTATCATTCAGGCTTGCCGTCTACAAGAGCACCTTTGCTTTTTCATCAAGAATGCCGTGACCCGGATTCGAACCGGGGTTGCTGCGGCCACAACGCAGAGTACTAACCACTATACGATCACGGCGACATTCACGAGCCAGGTAGGAGTCGAACCTACAATCTTCTGATCCGTAGTCAGACGCGTTATCCATTGCGCCACTGGCCCTGTGTGAGAGGTTGCCACTAATCATGCTCCCCATTTTGGACTTTTGCTACGCTCGCAGCCATATTCAAAGACCTCAACACGGTTGCTTTTAGCCCCTAGCCAAAACCCTTCTGCCTTGTTTGCTACCTTTCCATATTATCCAGTATCGTTTCGGTATTGAATGGCAAAGAGCAGTGCCTATCCAGTTAAGGCGGAGGGAAAAAACAAGGATAGATCCATGCCCCGTGTGAGGATCGAACTCACGACCTTCAGATTATGAGACTGACGCGCTACCTACTGCGCTAACGAGGCATCTTGCGTGTGATTGGTTGTTGCCGTCCAGAGATAAGATGGAATTCTGTAAGCACAAAACTTCTTTTTTTTTTTTTTTTAATATGTACATGTATATATCTACATATATTGGAAAGTTTAAAGCAAGCTGTGAAAGCAACTTTTCCCATATGGTCTAGCGGTTAGGATTCCTGGTTTTCACCCAGGCGGCCCGGGTTCGACTCCCGGTATGGGAATGAGTGTTTTGCTAAGCTTGTGCCTGCATTCAAAGGCCTGCACCTTTCTTGCAGAATTAAGCGGCTTAGTTTGCAGATGCTCTTGGCAGCCAAAAATGCTGCGCTAACGAGGCCACTTGCAAGTGGTTGTTGATGCCATCCATGCTTAAAAATGAGTTTTCAAATCATGAAACTGATTTTTTTTCTACTTATTACTGAAAAAGGGTCTCAGCGGTTCCCATATGGTCTAGCGGTTAGGATTCCTGGTTCTCACCCAGGCGGCCCGGGTTCGACTCCCGGTATGGGAATGAGCATTTTCCTAAGCTTGCAACTACATCGAAAGACCCTCTGAATTAAGATAGCGCTCAAAAAGTTCATAAAAGTATCATTCAGGCTTGCCGTCTACAAGAGCACCTTTGCTTTTTCATCAAGAATGCCGTGACCCGGATTCGAACCGGGGTTGCTGCGGCCACAACGCAGAGTACTAACCACTATACGATCACGGCGACATTCACGAGCCAGGTAGGAGTCGAACCTACAATCTTCTGATCCGTAGTCAGACGCGTTATCCATTGCGCCACTGGCCCTGTGTGAGAGGTTGCCACTAATCATGCTCCCCATTTTGGACTTTTGCTACGCTCGCAGCCATATTCAAAGACCTCAACACGGTTGCTTTTAGCCCCTAGCCAAAACCCTTCTGCCTTGTTTGCTACCTTTCCATATTATCCAGTATCGTTTCGGTATTGAATGGCAAAGAGCAGTGCCTATCCAGTTAAGGCGGAGGGAAAAAACAAGGATAGATCCATGCCCCGTGTGAGGACCGAACTCACGACCTTCAGATTATGAGACTGACGCGCTACCTACTGCGCTAACGAGGCATCTTGCGTGTGATTGGTTGTTGCCGTCCAGAGATAAGATGGAATTCTGTAAGCACAAAACTTCTTTTTTTTTTTTTTTAATATGTACATGTATATATCTACATATATTGGAAAGTTTAAAGCAAGCTGTGAAAGCAACTTTTCCCATATGGTCTAGCGGTTAGGATTCCTGGTTTTCACCCAGGCGGCCCGGGTTCGACTCCCGGTATGGGAATGAGTGTTTTGCTAAGCTTGTGCCTGCATTCAAAGGCCTGCACCTTTCTTGCAGAATTAAGCGGCTTAGTTTGCAGATGCTCTTGGCAGCCAAAAATGCTGCGCTAACGAGGCCACTTGCAAGTGGTTGTTGATGCCATCCATGCTTAAAAATGAGTTTTCAAATCATGAAACTGATTTTTTTTCTACTTATTACTGAAAAAGGGTCTCAGCGGTTCCCATATGGTCTAGCGGTTAGGATTCCTGGTTCTCACCCAGGCGGCCCGGGTTCGACTCCCGGTATGGGAATGAGCATTTTCCTAAGCTTGCAACTACATCGAAAGACCCTCTGAATTAAGATAGCGCTCAAAAAGTTCATAAAAGTATCATTCAGGCTTGCCGTCTACAAGAGCACCTTTGCTTTTTCATCAAGAATGCCGTGACCCGGATTCGAACCGGGGTTGCTGCGGCCACAACGCAGAGTACTAACCACTATACGATCACGGCGACATTCACGAGCCAGGTAGGAGTCGAACCTACAATCTTCTGATCCGTAGTCAGACGCGTTATCCATTGCGCCACTGGCCCTGTGTGAGAGGTTGCCACTAATCATGCTCCCCATTTTGGACTTTTGCTACGCTCGCAGCCATATTCAAAGACCTCAACACGGTTGCTTTTAGCCCCTAGCCAAAACCCTTCTGCCTTGTTTGCTACCTTTCCATATTATCCAGTATCGTTTCGGTATTGAATGGCAAAGAGCAGTGCCTATCCAGTTAAGGCGGAGGGAAAAAACAAGGATAGATCCATGCCCCGTGTGAGGATCGAACTCACGACCTTCAGATTATGAGACTGACGCGCTACCTACTGCGCTAACGAGGCATCTTGCGTGTGATTGGTTGTTGCCGTCCAGAGATAAGATGGAATTCTGTAAGCACAAAACTTCTTTTTTTTTTTTTTTTAATATGTACATGTATATATCTACATATATTGGAAAGTTTAAAGCAAGCTGTGAAAGCAACTTTTCCCATATGGTCTAGCGGTTAGGATTCCTGGTTTTCACCCAGGCGGCCCGGGTTCGACTCCCGGTATGGGAATGAGTGTTTTGCTAAGCTTGTGCCTGCATTCAAAGGCCTGCACCTTTCTTGCAGAATTAAGCGGCTTAGTTTGCAGATGCTCTTGGCAGCCAAAAATGCTGCGCTAACGAGGCCACTTGCAAGTGGTTGTTGATGCCATCCATGCTTAAAAATGAGTTTTCAAATCATGAAACTGATTTTTTTTCTACTTATTACTGAAAAAGGGTCTCAGCGGTTCCCATATGGTCTAGCGGTTAGGATTCCTGGTTCTCACCCAGGCGGCCCGGGTTCGACTCCCGGTATGGGAATGAGCATTTTCCTAAGCTTGCAACTACATCGAAAGACCCTCTGAATTAAGATAGCGCTCAAAAAGTTCATAAAAGTATCATTCAGGCTTGCCGTCTACAAGAGCACCTTTGCTTTTTCATCAAGAATGCCGTGACCCGGATTCGAACCGGGGTTGCTGCGGCCACAACGCAGAGTACTAACCACTATACGATCACGGCGACATTCACGAGCCAGGTAGGAGTCGAACCTACAATCTTCTGATCCGTAGTCAGACGCGTTATCCATTGCGCCACTGGCCCTGTGTGAGAGGTTGCCACTAATCATGCTCCCCATTTTGGACTTTTGCTACGCTCGCAGCCATATTCAAAGACCTCAACACGGTTGCTTTTAGCCCCTAGCCAAAACCCTTCTGCCTTGTTTGCTACCTTTCCATATTATCCAGTATCGTTTCGGTATTGAATGGCAAAGAGCAGTGCCTATCCAGTTAAGGCGGAGGGAAAAAACAAGGATAGATCCATGCCCCGTGTGAGGACCGAACTCACGACCTTCAGATTATGAGACTGACGCGCTACCTACTGCGCTAACGAGGCATCTTGCGTGTGATTGGTTGTTGCCGTCCAGAGATAAGATGGAATTCTGTAAGCACAAAACTTCTTTTTTTTTTTTTTTAATATGTACATGTATATATCTACATATATTGGAAAGTTTAAAGCAAGCTGTGAAAGCAACTTTTCCCATATGGTCTAGCGGTTAGGATTCCTGGTTTTCACCCAGGCGGCCCGGGTTCGACTCCCGGTATGGGAATGAGTGTTTTGCTAAGCTTGTGCCTGCATTCAAAGGCCTGCACCTTTCTTGCAGAATTAAGCGGCTTAGTTTGCAGATGCTCTTGGCAGCCAAAAATGCTGCGCTAACGAGGCCACTTGCAAGTGGTTGTTGATGCCATCCATGCTTAAAAATGAGTTTTCAAATCATGAAACTGATTTTTTTTCTACTTATTACTGAAAAAGGGTCTCAGCGGTTCCCATATGGTCTAGCGGTTAGGATTCCTGGTTCTCACCCAGGCGGCCCGGGTTCGACTCCCGGTATGGGAATGAGCATTTTCCTAAGCTTGCAACTACATCGAAAGACCCTCTGAATTAAGATAGCGCTCAAAAAGTTCATAAAAGTATCATTCAGGCTTGCCGTCTACAAGAGCACCTTTGCTTTTTCATCAAGAATGCCGTGACCCGGATTCGAACCGGGGTTGCTGCGGCCACAACGCAGAGTACTAACCACTATACGATCACGGCGACATTCACGAGCCAGGTAGGAGTCGAACCTACAATCTTCTGATCCGTAGTCAGACGCGTTATCCATTGCGCCACTGGCCCTGTGTGAGAGGTTGCCACTAATCATGCTCCCCATTTTGGACTTTTGCTACGCTCGCAGCCATATTCAAAGAGCTCAACACGGTTGCTTTTAGCCCCTAGCCAAAACCCTTCTGCCTTGTTTGCTACCTTTCCATATTATCCAGTATCGTTTCGGTATTGAATGGCAAAGAGCAGTGCCTATCCAGTTAAGGCGGAGGGAAAAAACAAGGATAGATCCATGCCCCGTGTGAGGATCGAACTCACGACCTTCAGATTATGAGACTGACGCGCTACCTACTGCGCTAACGAGGCATCTTGCGTGTGATTGGTTGTTGCCGTCCAGAGATAAGATGGAATTCTGTAAGCACAAAACTTCTTTTTTTTTTTTTTTTTTTTTTTTTTTTTTTTAATATGTACATGTATATATCTACATATATTGGAAAGTTTAAAGCAAGCTGTGAAAGCAACTTTTCCCATATGGTCTAGCGGTTAGGATTCCTGGTTTTCACCCAGGTGGCCCGGGTTCGACTCCCGGTATGGGAATGAGTGTTTTGCTAAGC
>NC_089838.1:307165842-307180842 GCF_035609145.1 Eleutherodactylus coqui | reverse complement strand
AGTATCATTCAGGCTTGCCGTCTACAAGAGCACCTTTGCTTTTTCATCAAGAATGCCGTGACCCGGATTCGAACCGGGGTTGCTGCGGCCACAACGCAGAGTACTAACCACTATACGATCACGGCGACATTCACGAGCCAGGTAGGAGTCGAACCTACAATCTTCTGATCCGTAGTCAGACGCGTTATCCATTGCGCCACTGGCCCTGTGTGAGAGGTTGCCACTAATCATGCTCCCCATTTTGGACTTTTGCTACGCTCGCAGCCATATTCAAAGACCTCAACACGGTTGCTTTTAGCCCCTAGCCAAAACCCTTCTGCCTTGTTTGCTACCTTTCCATATTATCCAGTATCGTTTCGGTATTGAATGGCAAAGAGCAGTGCCTATCCAGTTAAGGCGGAGGGAAAAAACAAGGATAGATCCATGCCCCGTGTGAGGACCGAACTCACGACCTTCAGATTATGAGACTGACGCGCTACCTACTGCGCTAACGAGGCATCTTGCGTGTGATTGTTTGTTGCCGTCCAGAGATAAGATGGAATTCTGTAAGCACAAAACTTCTTTTTTTTTTTTTTTTAAATGTACATGTATATATCTACATATATTGGAAAGTTTAAAGCAAGCTGTGAAAGCAACTTTTCCCATATGGTCTAGCGGTTAGGATTCCTGGTTTTCACCCAGGCGGCCCGGGTTCGACTCCCGGTATGGGAATGAGTGTTTTGCTAAGCTTGTGCCTGCATTCAAAGGCCTGCACCTTTCTTGCAGAATTAAGCGGCTTAGTTTGCAGATGCTCTTGGCAGCCAAAAATGCTGCGCTAACGAGGCCACTTGCAAGTGGTTGTTGATACCATCCATGCTTAAAAATGAGTTTTCAAATCAAGAAACTGATTTTTTTTCTACTTATTACTGAAAAAGGGTCTCAGCGGTTCCCATATGGTCTAGCGGTTAGGATTCCTGGTTCTCACCCAGGCGGCCCGGGTTCGACTCCCGGTATGGGAATGAGCATTTTCCTAAGCTTGCCACTACATCGAAAGACCCTCTGAATTAAGATAGCGCTCAAAAAGTTCATAAAAGTATCATTCAGGCTTGCCGTCTACAAGAGCACCTTTGCTTTTTCATCAAGAATGCCGTGACCCGGATTCGAACCGGGGTTGCTGCGGCCACAACGCAGAGTACTAACCACTATACGATCACGGCGACATTCACGAGCCAGGTAGGAGTCGAACCTACAATCTTCTGATCCGTAGTCAGACGCGTTATCCATTGCGCCACTGGCCCTGTGTGAGAGGTTGCCACTAATCATGCTCCCCATTTTGGACTTTTGCTACGCTCGCAGCCATATTCAAAGACCTCAACACGGTTGCTTTTAGCCCCTAGCCAAAACCCTTCTGCCTTGTTTGCTACCTTTCCATATTATCCAGTATCGTTTCGGTATTGAATGGCAAAGAGCAGTGCCTATCCAGTTAAGGCGGAGGGAAAAAACAAGGATAGATCCATGCCCCGTGTGAGGATCGAACTCACGACCTTCAGATTATGAGACTGACGCGCTACCTACTGCGCTAACGAGGCATCTTGCGTGTGATTGGTTGTTGCCGTCCAGAGATAAGATGGAATTCTGTAAGCACAAAACTTCTTTTTTTTTTTTTTTTTTTTTTTTTAATATGTACATGTATATATCTACATATATTGGAAAGTTTAAAGCAAGCTGTGAAAGCAACTTTTCCCATATGGTCTAGCGGTTAGGATTCCTGGTTTTCACCCAGGCGGCCCGGGTTCGACTCCCGGTATGGGAATGAGTGTTTTGCTAAGCTTGTGCCTGCATTCAAAGGCCTGCACCTTTCTTGCAGAATTAAGCGGCTTAGTTTGCAGATGCTCTTGGCAGCCAAAAATGCTGCGCTAACGAGGCCACTTGCAAGTGGTTGTTGATGCCATCCATGCTTAAAAATGAGTTTTCAAATCATGAAACTGATTTTTTTTCTACTTATTACTGAAAAAGGGTCTCAGCGGTTCCCATATGGTCTAGCGGTTAGGATTCCTGGTTCTCACCCAGGCGGCCTGGGTTCGACTCCCGGTATGGGAATGAGCATTTTCCTAAGCTTGCAACTACATCGAAAGACCCTCTGAATTAAGATAGCGCTCAAAAAGTTCATAAAAGTATCATTCAGGCTTGCCGTCTACAAGAGCACCTTTGCTTTTTCATCAAGAATGCCGTGACCCGGATTCGAACCGGGGTTGCTGCGGCCACAACGCAGAGTACTAACCACTATACGATCACGGCGACATTCACGAGCCAGGTAGGAGTCGAACCTACAATCTTCTGATCCGTAGTCAGACGCGTTATCCATTGCGCCACTGGCCCTGTGTGAGAGGTTGCCACTAATCATGCTCCCCATTTTGGACTTTTGCTACGCTCGCAGCCATATTCAAAGACCTCAACACGGTTGCTTTTAGCCCCTAGCCAAAACCCTTCTGCCTTGTTTGCTACCTTTCCATATTATCCAGTATCGTTTCGGTATTGAATGGCAAAGAGCAGTGCCTATCCAGTTAAGGCGGAGGGAAAAAACAAGGATAGATCCATGCCCCGTGTGAGGATCGAACTCACGACCTTCAGATTATGAGACTGACGCGCTACCTACTGCGCTAACGAGGCATCTTGCGTGTGATTGGTTGTTGCCGTCCAGAGATAAGATGGAATTCTGTAAGCACAAAACTTCTTTTTTTTTTTTTTTTTTTTTTTTTAATATGTACATGTATATATCTACATATATTGGAAAGTTTAAAGCAAGCTGTGAAAGCAACTTTTCCCATATGGTCTAGCGGTTAGGATTCCTGGTTTTCACCCAGGCGGCCCGGGTTCGACTCCCGGTATGGGAATGAGTGTTTTGCTAAGCTTGTGCCTGCATTCAAAGGCCTGCACCTTTCTTGCAGAATTAAGCGGCTTAGTTTGCAGATGCTCTTGGCAGCCAAAAATGCTGCGCTAACGAGGCCACTTGCAAGTGGTTGTTGATGCCATCCATGCTTAAAAATGAGTTTTCAAATCATGAAACTGATTTTTTTTCTACTTATTACTGAAAAAGGGTCTCAGCGGTTCCCATATGGTCTAGCGGTTAGGATTCCTGGTTCTCACCCAGGCGGCCCGGGTTCGACTCCCGGTATGGGAATGAGCATTTTCCTAAGCTTGCAACTACATCGAAAGACCCTCTGAATTAAGATAGCGCTCAAAAAGTTCATAAAAGTATCATTCAGGCTTGCCGTCTACAAGAGCACCTTTGCTTTTTCATCAAGAATGCCGTGACCCGGATTCGAACCGGGGTTGCTGCGGCCACAACGCAGAGTACTAACCACTATACGATCACGGCGACATTCACGAGCCAGGTAGGAGTCGAACCTACAATCTTCTGATCCGTAGTCAGACGCGTTATCCATTGCGCCACTGGCCCTGTGTGAGAGGTTGCCACTAATCATGCTCCCCATTTTGGACTTTTGCTACGCTCGCAGCCATATTCAAAGACCTCAACACGGTTGCTTTTAGCCCCTAGCCAAAACCCTTCTGCCTTGTTTGCTACCTTTCCATATTATCCAGTATCGTTTCGGTATTGAATGGCAAAGAGCAGTGCCTATCCAGTTAAGGCGGAGGGAAAAAACAAGGATAGATCCATGCCCCGTGTGAGGACCGAACTCACGACCTTCAGATTATGAGACTGACGCGCTACCTACTGCGCTAACGAGGCATCTTGCGTGTGATTGTTTGTTGCCGTCCAGAGATAAGATGGAATTCTGTAAGCACAAAACTTCTTTTTTTTTTTTTTTTAAATGTACATGTATATATCTACATATATTGGAAAGTTTAAAGCAAGCTGTGAAAGCAACTTTTCCCATATGGTCTAGCGGTTAGGATTCCTGGTTTTCACCCAGGCGGCCCGGGTTCGACTCCCGGTATGGGAATGAGTGTTTTGCTAAGCTTGTGCCTGCATTCAAAGGCCTGCACCTTTCTTGCAGAATTAAGCGGCTTAGTTTGCAGATGCTCTTGGCAGCCAAAAATGCTGCGCTAACGAGGCCACTTGCAAGTGGTTGTTGATGCCATCCATGCTTAAAAATGAGTTTTCAAATCAAGAAACTGATTTTTTTTCTACTTATTACTGAAAAAGGGTCTCAGCGGTTCCCATATGGTCTAGCGGTTAGGATTCCTGGTTCTCACCCAGGCGGCCCGGGTTCGACTCCCGGTATGGGAATGAGCATTTTCCTAAGCTTGCCACTACATCGAAAGACCCTCTGAATTAAGATAGCGCTCAAAAAGTTCATAAAAGTATCATTCAGGCTTGCCGTCTACAAGAGCACCTTTGCTTTTTCATCAAGAATGCCGTGACCCGGATTCGAACCGGGGTTGCTGCGGCCACAACGCAGAGTACTAACCACTATACGATCACGGCGACATTCACGAGCCAGGTAGGAGTCGAACCTACAATCTTCTGATCCGTAGTCAGACGCGTTATCCATTGCGCCACTGGCCCTGTGTGAGAGGTTGCCACTAATCATGCTCCCCATTTTGGACTTTTGCTACGCTCGCAGCCATATTCAAAGACCTCAACACGGTTGCTTTTAGCCCCTAGCCAAAACCCTTCTGCCTTGTTTGCTACCTTTCCATATTATCCAGTATCGTTTCGGTATTGAATGGCAAAGAGCAGTGCCTATCCAGTTAAGGCGGAGGGAAAAAACAAGGATAGATCCATGCCCCGTGTGAGGATCGAACTCACGACCTTCAGATTATGAGACTGACGCGCTACCTACTGCGCTAACGAGGCATCTTGCGTGTGATTGGTTGTTGCCGTCCAGAGATAAGATGGAATTCTGTAAGCACAAAACTTCTTTTTTTTTTTTTTTTTTTTTTTTTAATATGTACATGTATATATCTACATATATTGGAAAGTTTAAAGCAAGCTGTGAAAGCAACTTTTCCCATATGGTCTAGCGGTTAGGATTCCTGGTTTTCACCCAGGCGGCCCGGGTTCGACTCCCGGTATGGGAATGAGTGTTTTGCTAAGCTTGTGCCTGCATTCAAAGGCCTGCACCTTTCTTGCAGAATTAAGCGGCTTAGTTTGCAGATGCTCTTGGCAGCCAAAAATGCTGCGCTAACGAGGCCACTTGCAAGTGGTTGTTGATGCCATCCATGCTTAAAAATGAGTTTTCAAATCATGAAACTGATTTTTTTTCTACTTATTACTGAAAAAGGGTCTCAGCGGTTCCCATATGGTCTAGCGGTTAGGATTCCTGGTTCTCACCCAGGCGGCCCGGGTTCGACTCCCGGTATGGGAATGAGCATTTTCCTAAGCTTGCAACTACATCGAAAGACCCTCTGAATTAAGATAGCGCTCAAAAAGTTCATAAAAGTATCATTCAGGCTTGCCGTCTACAAGAGCACCTTTGCTTTTTCATCAAGAATGCCGTGACCCGGATTCGAACCGGGGTTGCTGCGGCCACAACGCAGAGTACTAACCACTATACGATCACGGCGACATTCACGAGCCAGGTAGGAGTCGAACCTACAATCTTCTGATCCGTAGTCAGACGCGTTATCCATTGCGCCACTGGCCCTGTGTGAGAGGTTGCCACTAATCATGCTCCCCATTTTGGACTTTTGCTACGCTCGCAGCCATATTCAAAGACCTCAACACGGTTGCTTTTAGCCCCTAGCCAAAACCCTTCTGCCTTGTTTGCTACCTTTCCATATTATCCAGTATCGTTTCGGTATTGAATGGCAAAGAGCAGTGCCTATCCAGTTAAGGCGGAGGGAAAAAACAAGGATAGATCCATGCCCCGTGTGAGGATCGAACTCACGACCTTCAGATTATGAGACTGACGCGCTACCTACTGCGCTAACGAGGCATCTTGCGTGTGATTGGTTGTTGCCGTCCAGAGATAAGATGGAATTCTGTAAGCACAAAACTTCTTTTTTTTTTTTTTTAATATGTACATGTATATATCTACATATATTGGAAAGTTTAAAGCAAGCTGTGAAAGCAACTTTTCCCATATGGTCTAGCGGTTAGGATTCCTGGTTTTCACCCAGGCGGCCCGGGTTCGACTCCCGGTATGGGAATGAGTGTTTTGCTAAGCTTGTGCCTGCATTCAAAGGCCTGCACCTTTCTTGCAGAATTAAGCGGCTTAGTTTGCAGATGCTCTTGGCAGCCAAAAATGCTGCGCTAACGAGGCCACTTGCAAGTGGTTGTTGATGCCATCCATGCTTAAAAATGAGTTTTCAAATCATGAAACTGATTTTTTTTCTACTTATTACTGAAAAAGGGTCTCAGCGGTTCCCATATGGTCTAGCGGTTAGGATTCCTGGTTCTCACCCAGGCGGCCTGGGTTCGACTCCCGGTATGGGAATGAGCATTTTCCTAAGCTTGCAACTACATCGAAAGACCCTCTGAATTAAGATAGCGCTCAAAAAGTTCATAAAAGTATCATTCAGGCTTGCCGTCTACAAGAGCACCTTTGCTTTTTCATCAAGAATGCCGTGACCCGGATTCGAACCGGGGTTGCTGCGGCCACAACGCAGAGTACTAACCACTATACGATCACGGCGACATTCACGAGCCAGGTAGGAGTCGAACCTACAATCTTCTGATCCGTAGTCAGACGCGTTATCCATTGCGCCACTGGCCCTGTGTGAGAGGTTGCCACTAATCATGCTCCCCATTTTGGACTTTTGCTACGCTCGCAGCCATATTCAAAGACCTCAACACGGTTGCTTTTAGCCCCTAGCCAAAACCCTTCTGCCTTGTTTGCTACCTTTCCATATTATCCAGTATCGTTTCGGTATTGAATGGCAAAGAGCAGTGCCTATCCAGTTAAGGCGGAGGGAAAAAACAAGGATAGATCCATGCCCCGTGTGAGGATCGAACTCACGACCTTCAGATTATGAGACTGACGCGCTACCTACTGCGCTAACGAGGCATCTTGCGTGTGATTGGTTGTTGCCGTCCAGAGATAAGATGGAATTCTGTAAGCACAAAACTTCTTTTTTTTTTTTTTTTTTTTTTTTTAATATGTACATGTATATATCTACATATATTGGAAAGTTTAAAGCAAGCTGTGAAAGCAACTTTTCCCATATGGTCTAGCGGTTAGGATTCCTGGTTTTCACCCAGGCGGCCCGGGTTCGACTCCCGGTATGGGAATGAGTGTTTTGCTAAGCTTGTGCCTGCATTCAAAGGCCTGCACCTTTCTTGCAGAATTAAGCGGCTTAGTTTGCAGATGCTCTTGGCAGCCAAAAATGCTGCGCTAACGAGGCCACTTGCAAGTGGTTGTTGATGCCATCCATGCTTAAAAATGAGTTTTCAAATCATGAAACTGATTTTTTTTCTACTTATTACTGAAAAAGGGTCTCAGCGGTTCCCATATGGTCTAGCGGTTAGGATTCCTGGTTCTCACCCAGGCGGCCCGGGTTCGACTCCCGGTATGGGAATGAGCATTTTCCTAAGCTTGCAACTACATCGAAAGACCCTCTGAATTAAGATAGCGCTCAAAAAGTTCATAAAAGTATCATTCAGGCTTGCCGTCTACAAGAGCACCTTTGCTTTTTCATCAAGAATGCCGTGACCCGGATTCGAACCGGGGTTGCTGCGGCCACAACGCAGAGTACTAACCACTATACGATCACGGCGACATTCACGAGCCAGGTAGGAGTCGAACCTACAATCTTCTGATCCGTAGTCAGACGCGTTATCCATTGCGCCACTGGCCCTGTGTGAGAGGTTGCCACTAATCATGCTCCCCATTTTGGACTTTTGCTACGCTCGCAGCCATATTCAAAGACCTCAACACGGTTGCTTTTAGCCCCTAGCCAAAACCCTTCTGCCTTGTTTGCTACCTTTCCATATTATCCAGTATCGTTTCGGTATTGAATGGCAAAGAGCAGTGCCTATCCAGTTAAGGCGGAGGGAAAAAACAAGGATAGATCCATGCCCCGTGTGAGGATCGAACTCACGACCTTCAGATTATGAGACTGACGCGCTACCTACTGCGCTAACGAGGCATCTTGCGTGTGATTGGTTGTTGCCGTCCAGAGATAAGATGGAATTCTGTAAGCACAAAACTTCTTTTTTTTTTTTTTTAATATGTACATGTATATATCTACATATATTGGAAAGTTTAAAGCAAGCTGTGAAAGCAACTTTTCCCATATGGTCTAGCGGTTAGGATTCCTGGTTTTCAACCAGGCGGCCCGGGTTCGACTCCCGGTATAGGAATGAGTGTTTTGCTAAGCTTGTGCCTGCATTCAAAGGCCTGCACCTTTCTTGCAGAATTAAGCGGCTTAGTTTGCAGATGCTCTTGGCAGCCAAAAATGCTGCGCTAACGAGGCCACTTGCAAGTGGTTGTTGATGCCATCCATGCTTAAAAATGAGTTTTCAAATCATGAAACTGATTTTTTTTCTACTTATTACTGAAAAAGGGTCTCAGCGGTTCCCATATGGTCTAGCGGTTAGGATTCCTGGTTCTCACCCAGGCGGCCCGGGTTCGACTCCCGGTATGGGAATGAGCATTTTCCTAAGCTTGCAACTACATCGAAAGACCCTCTGAATTAAGATAGCGCTCAAAAAGTTCATAAAAGTATCATTCAGGCTTGCCGTCTACAAGAGCACCTTTGCTTTTTCATCAAGAATGCCGTGACCCGGATTCGAACCGGGGTTGCTGCGGCCACAACGCAGAGTACTAACCACTATACGATCACGGCGACATTCACGAGCCAGGTAGGAGTCGAACCTACAATCTTCTGATCCGTAGTCAGACGCGTTATCCATTGCGCCACTGGCCCTGTGTGAGAGGTTGCCACTAATCATGCTCCCCATTTTGGACTTTTGCTACGCTCGCAGCCATATTCAAAGACCTCAACACGGTTGCTTTTAGTCCCTAGCCAAAACCCTTCTGCCTTGTTTGCTACCTTTCCATATTATCCAGTATCGTTTCGGTATTGAATGGCAAAGAGCAGTGCCTATCCAGTTAAGGCGGAGGGAAAAAACAAGGATAGATCCATGCCCCGTGTGAGGACCGAACTCACGACCTTCAGATTATGAGACTGACGCGCTACCTACTGCGCTAACGAGGCATCTTGCGTGTGATTGGTTGTTGCCGTCCAGAGATAAGATGGAATTCTGTAAGCACAAAACTTCTTTTTTTTTTTTTTTAATATGTACATGTATATATCTACATATATTGGAAAGTTTAAAGCAAGCTGTGAAAGCAACTTTTCCCATATGGTCTAGCGGTTAGGATTCCTGGTTTTCACCCAGGCGGCCCGGGTTCGACTCCCGGTATGGGAATGAGTGTTTTGCTAAGCTTGTGCCTGCATTCAAAGGCCTGCACCTTTCTTGCAGAATTAAGCGGCTTAGTTTGCAGATGCTCTTGGCAGCCAAAAATGCTGCGCTAACGAGGCCACTTGCAAGTGGTTGCTGATGCCATCCATGCTTAAAAATGAGTTTTCAAATCAAGAAACTGATTTTTTTTCTACTTATTACTGAAAAAGGGTCTCAGTGGTTCCCATATGGTCTAGCGGTTAGGATTCCTGGTTCTCACCCAGGCGGCCCGGGTTCGACTCCCGGTATGGGAATGAGCATTTTCCTAAGCTTGCCACTACATCGAAAGACCCTCTGAATTAAGATAGCGCTCAAAAAGTTCATAAAAGTATCATTCAGGCTTGCCGTCTACAAGAGCACCTTTGCTTTTTCATCAAGAATGCCGTGACCCGGATTCGAACCGGGGTTGCTGCGGCCACAACGCAGAGTACTAACCACTATACGATCACGGCGACATTCACGAGCCAGGTAGGAGTCGAACCTACAATCTTCTGATCCGTAGTCAGACGCGTTATCCATTGCGCCACTGGCCCTGTGTGAGAGGTTGCCACTAATCATGCTCCCCATTTTGGACTTTTGCTACGCTCGCAGCCATATTCAAAGACCTCAACACGGTTGCTTTTAGCCCCTAGCCAAAACCCTTCTGCCTTGTTTGCTACCTTTCCATATTATCCAGTATCGTTTCGGTATTGAATGGCAAAGAGCAGTGCCTATCCAGTTAAGGCGGAGGGAAAAAACAAGGATAGATCCATGCCCCGTGTGAGGATCGAACTCACGACCTTCAGATTATGAGACTGACGCGCTACCTACTGCGCTAACGAGGCATCTTGCGTGTGATTGGTTGTTGCCGTCCAGAGATAAGATGGAATTCTGTAAGCACAAAACTTCTTTTTTTTTTTTTTTAATATGTACATGTATATATCTACATATATTGGAAAGTTTAAAGCAAGCTGTGAAAGCAACTTTTCCCATATGGTCTAGCGGTTAGGATTCCTGGTTTTCACCCAGGCGGCCCGGGTTCGACTCCCGGTATGGGAATGAGTGTTTTGCTAAGCTTGTGCCTGCATTCAAAGGCCTGCACCTTTCTTGCAGAATTAAGCGGCTTAGTTTGCAGATGCTCTTGGCAGCCAAAAATGCTGCGCTAACGAGGCCACTTGCAAGTGGTTGTTGATGCCATCCATGCTTAAAAATGAGTTTTCAAATCAAGAAACTGATTTTTTTTTCTACTTATTACTGAAAAAGGGTCTCAGCGGTTCCCATATGGTCTAGCGGTTAGGATTCCTGGTTCTCACCCAGGCGGCCCGGGTTCGACTCCCGGTATGGGAATGAGCATTTTCCTAAGCTTGCAACTACATCGAAAGACCCTCTGAATTAAGATAGCGCTCAAAAAGTTCATAAAAGTATCATTCAGGCTTGCCGTCTACAAGAGCACCTTTGCTTTTTCATCAAGAATGCCGTGACCCGGATTCGAAGCGGGGTTGCTGCGGCCACAACGCAGAGTACTAACCACTATACGATCACGGCGACATTCACGAGCCAGGTAGGAGTCGAACCTACAATCTTCTGATCCGTAGTCAGACGCGTTATCCATTGCGCCACTGGCCCTGTGTGAGAGGTTGCCACTAATCATGCTCCCCATTTTGGACTTTTGCTACGCTCGCAGCCATATTCAAAGACCTCAACACGGTTGCTTTTAGCCCCTAGCCAAAACCCTTCTGCCTTGTTTGCTACCTTTCCATATTATCCAGTATCGTTTCGGTATTGAATGGCAAAGAGCAGTGCCTATCCAGTTAAGGCGGAGGGAAAAAACAAGGATAGATCCATGCCCCGTGTGAGGATCGAACTCACGACCTTCAGATTATGAGACTGACGCGCTACCTACTGCGCTAACGAGGCATCTTGCGTGTGATTGGTTGTTGCCGTCCAGAGATAAGATGGAATTCTGTAAGCACAAAACTTCTTTTTTTTTTTTTTTTTTTTAATATGTACATGTATATATCTACATATATTGGAAAGTTTAAAGCAAGCTGTGATAGCAACTTTTCCCATATGGTCTAGCGGTTAGGATTCCTGGTTTTCACCCAGGCGGCCCGGGTTCGACTCCCGGTATGGGAATGAGTGTTTTGCTAAGCTTGTGCCTGCATTCAAAGGCCTGCACCTTTCTTGCAGAATTAAGCGGCTTAGTTTGCAGATGCTCTTGGCAGCCAAAAATGCTGCGCTAACGAGGCCACTTGCAAGTGGTTGTTGATGCCATCCATGCTTAAAAATGAGTTTTCAAATCATGAAACTGATTTTTTTTCTACTTATTACTGAAAAAGGGTCTCAGCGGTTCCCATATGGTCTAGCGGTTAGGATTCCTGGTTCTCACCCAGGCGGCCCGGGTTCGACTCCCGGTATGGGAATGAGCATTTTCCTAAGCTTGCAACTACATCGAAAGACCCTCTGAATTAAGATAGCGCTCAAAAAGTTCATAAAAGTATCATTCAGGCTTGCTGTCTACAAGAGCACCTTTGCTTTTTCATCAAGAATGCCGTGACCCGGATTCGAAGCGGGGTTGCTGCGGCCACAACGCAGAGTACTAACCACTATACGATCACGGCGACATTCACGAGCCAGGTAGGAGTCGAACCTACAATCTTCTGATCCGTAGTCAGACGCGTTATCCATTGCGCCACTGGCCCTGTGTGAGAGGTTGCCACTAATCATGCTCCCCATTTTGGACTTTTGCTACGCTCGCAGCCATATTCAAAGACCTCAACACGGTTGCTTTTAGCCCCTAGCCAAAACCCTTCTGCCTTGTTTGCTACCTTTCCATATTATCCAGTATCGTTTCGGTATTGAATGGCAAAGAGCAGTGCCTATCCAGTTAAGGCGGAGGGAAAAAACAAGGATAGATCCATGCCCCGTGTGAGGATCGAACTCACGACCTTCAGATTATGAGACTGACGCGCTACCTACTGCGCTAACGAGGCATCTTGCGTGTGATTGGTTGTTGCCGTCCAGAGATAAGATGGAATTCTGTAAGCACAAAACTTCTTTTTTTTTATTTTTAATATGTACATGTATATATCTACATATATTGGAAAGTTTAAAGCAAGCTGTGAAAGCAACTTTTCCCATATGGTCTAGCGGTTAGGATTCCTGGTTTTCACCCAGGCGGCCCGGGTTCGACTCCCGGTATGGGAATGAGTGTTTTGCTAAGCTTGTGCCTGCATTCAAAGGCCTGCACCTTTCTTGCAGAATTAAGCGGCTTAGTTTGCAGATGCTCTTGGCAGCCAAAAATGCTGCGCTAACGAGGCCACTTGCAAGTGGTTGTTGATGCCATCCATGCTTAAAAATGAGTTTTCAAATCATGAAACTGATTTTTTTTCTACTTATTACTGAAAAAGGGTCTCAGCGGTTCCCATATGGTCTAGCGGTTAGGATTCCTGGTTCTCACCCAGGCGGCCCGGGTTCGACTCCCGGTATGGGAATGAGCATTTTCCTAAGCTTGCAACTACATCGAAAGACCCTCTGAATTAAGATAGCGCTCAAAAAGTTCATAAAAGTATCATTCAGGCTTGCCGTCTACAAGAGCACCTTTGCTTTTTCATCAAGAATGCCGTGACCCGGATTCGAACCGGGGTTGCTGCGGCCACAACGCAGAGTACTAACCACTATACGATCACGGCGACATTCACGAGCCAGGTAGGAGTCGAACCTACAATCTTCTGATCCGTAGTCAGACGCGTTATCCATTGCGCCACTGGCCCTGTGTGAGAGGTTGCCACTAATCATGCTCCCCATTTTGGACTTTTGCTACGCTCGCAGCCATATTCAAAGACCTCAACACGGTTGCTTTTAGCCCCTAGCCAAAACCCTTCTGCCTTGTTTGCTACCTTTCCATATTATCCAGTATCGTTTCGGTATTGAATGGCAAAGAGCAGTGCCTATCCAGTTAAGGCGGAGGGAAAAAACAAGGATAGATCCATGCCCCGTGTGAGGATCGAACTCACGACCTTCAGATTATGAGACTGACGCGCTACCTACTGCGCTAACGAGGCATCTTGCGTGTGATTGGTTGTTGCCGTCCAGAGATAAGATGGAATTCTGTAAGCACAAAACTTCTTTTTTTTTTTTTTTAATATGTACATGTATATATCTACATATATTGGAAAGTTTAAAGCAAGCTGTGAAAGCAACTTTTCCCATATGGTCTAGCGGTTAGGATTCCTGGTTTTCACCCAGGCGGCCCGGGTTCGACTCCCGGTATGGGAATGAGTGTTTTGCTAAGCTTGTGCCTGCATTCAAAGGCCTGCACCTTTCTTGCAGAATTAAGCGGCTTAGTTTGCAGATGCTCTTGGCAGCCAAAAATGCTGCGCTAACGAGGCCACTTGCAAGTGGTTGTTGATGCCATCCATGCTTAAAAATGAGTTTTCAAATCAAGAAACTGATTTTTTTTTCTACTTATTACTGAAAAAGGGTCTCAGCGGTTCCCATATGGTCTAGCGGTTAGGATTCCTGGTTCTCACCCAGGCGGCCCGGGTTCGACTCCCGGTATGGGAATGAGCATTTTCCTAAGCTTGCAACTACATCGAAAGACCCTCTGAATTAAGATAGCGCTCAAAAAGTTCATAAAAGTATCATTCAGGCTTGCCGTCTACAAGAGCACCTTTGCTTTTTCATCAAGAATGCCGTGACCCGGATTCGAAGCGGGGTTGCTGCGGCCACAATGCAGAGTACTAACCACTATACGATCACGGCGACATTCACGAGCCAGGTAGGAGTCGAACCTACAATCTTCTGATCCGTAGTCAGACGCGTTATCCATTGCGCCACTGGCCCTGTGTGAGAGGTTGCCACTAATCATGCTCCCCATTTTGGACTTTTGCTACGCTCGCAGCCATATTCAAAGACCTCAACACGGTTGCTTTTAGCCCCTAGCCAAAACCCTTCTGCCTTGTTTGCTACCTTTCCATATTATCCAGTATCGTTTCGGTATTGAATGGCAAAGAGCAGTGCCTATCCAGTTAAGGCGGAGGGAAAAAACAAGGATAGATCCATGCCCCGTGTGAGGATCGAACTCACGACCTTCAGATTATGAGACTGACGCGCTACCTACTGCGCTAACGAGGCATCTTGCGTGTGATTGGTTGTTGCCGTCCAGAGATAAGATGGAATTCTGTAAGCACAAAACTTCTTTTTTTTTTTTTTTTTTTTAATATGTACATGTATATATCTACATATATTGGAAAGTTTAAAGCAAGCTGTGATAGCAACTTTTCCCATATGGTCTAGCGGTTAGGATTCCTGGTTTTCACCCAGGCGGCCCGGGTTCGACTCCCGGTATGGGAATGAGTGTTTTGCTAAGCTTGTGCCTGCATTCAAAGGCCTGCACCTTTCTTGCAGAATTAAGCGGCTTAGTTTGCAGATGCTCTTGGCAGCCAAAAATGCTGCGCTAACGAGGCCACTTGCAAGTGGTTGTTGATGCCATCCATGCTTAAAAATGAGTTTTCAAATCATGAAACTGATTTTTTTTCTACTTATTACTGAAAAAGGGTCTCAGCGGTTCCCATATGGTCTAGCGGTTAGGATTCCTGGTTCTCACCCAGGCGGCCCGGGTTCGACTCCCGGTATGGGAATGAGCATTTTCCTAAGCTTGCAACTAC
>NC_089838.1:307148342-307160842 GCF_035609145.1 Eleutherodactylus coqui | reverse complement strand
TATGGGAATGAGCATTTTCCTAAGCTTGCAACTACATTGAAAGACCCTCTGAATTAAGATAGCGCTCAAAAAGTTCATAAAAGTATCATTCAGGCTTGCCGTCTACAAGAGCACCTTTGCTTTTTCATCAAGAATGCCGTGACCCGGATTCGAACCGGGGTTGCTGCGGCCACAACGCAGAGTACTAACCACTATACGATCACGGCGACATTCACGAGCCAGGTAGGAGTCGAACCTACAATCTTCTGATCCGTAGTCAGACGCGTTATCCATTGCGCCACTGGCCCTGTGTGAGAGGTTGCCACTAATCATGCTCCCCATTTTGGACTTTTGCTACGCTCGCAGCCATATTCAAAGACCTCAACACGGTTGCTTTTAGCCCCTAGCCAAAACCCTTCTGCCTTGTTTGCTACCTTTCCATATTATCCAGTATCGTTTCGGTATTGAATGGCAAAGAGCAGTGCCTATCCAGTTAAGGCGGAGGGAAAAAACAAGGATAGATCCATGCCCCGTGTGAGGATCGAACTCACGACCTTCAGATTATGAGACTGACGCGCTACCTACTGCGCTAACGAGGCATCTTGCGTGTGATTGGTTGTTGCCGTCCAGAGATAAGATGGAATTCTGTAAGCACAAAACTTCTTTTTTTTTTTTTAAATATGTACATGTATATATCTACATATATTGGAAAGTTTAAAGCAAGCTGTGAAAGCAACTTTTCCCATATGGTCTAGCGGTTAGGATTCATGGTTTTCACCCAGGCGGCCCGGGTTCGACTCCCGGTATGGGAATGAGTGTTTTGCTAAGCTTGTGCCTGCATTCAAAGGCCTGCACCTTTCTTGCAGAATTAAGCGGCTTAGTTTGCAGATGCTCTTGGCAGCCAAAAATGCTGCGCTAACGAGGCCACTTGCAAGTGGTTGTTGATGCCATCCATGCTTAAAAATGAGTTTTCAAATCATGAAACTGATTTTTTTTCTACTTATTACTGAAAAAGGGTCTCAGCGGTTCCCATATGGTCTAGCGGTTAGGATTCCTGGTTCTCACCCAGGCGGCCCGGGTTCGACTCCCGGTATGGGAATGAGCATTTTCCTAAGCTTGCAACTACATCGAAAGACCCTCTGAATTAAGATAGCGCTCAAAAAGTTCATAAAAGTATCATTCAGGCTTGCCGTCTACAAGAGCACCTTTGCTTTTTCATCAAGAATGCCGTGACCCGGATTCGAACCGGGGTTGCTGCGGCCACAACGCAGAGTACTAACCACTATACGATCACGGCGACATTCACGAGCCAGGTAGGAGTCGAACCTACAATCTTCTGATCCGTAGTCAGACGCGTTATCCATTGCGCCACTGGCCCTGTGTGAGAGGTTGCCACTAATCATGCTCCCCATTTTGGACTTTTGCTACGCTCGCAGCCATATTCAAAGACCTCAACACGGTTGCTTTTAGCCCCTAGCCAAAACCCTTCTGCCTTGTTTGCTACCTTTCCATATTATCCAGTATCGTTTCGGTATTGAATGGCAAAGAGCAGTGCCTATCCAGTTAAGGCGGAGGGAAAAAACAAGGATAGATCCATGCCCCGTGTGAGGATCGTACTCACGACCTTCAGATTATGAGACTGACGCGCTACCTACTGCGCTAACGAGGCATCTTGCGTGTGATTGGTTGTTGCCGTCCAGAGATAAGATGGAATTCTGTAAGCACAAAACTTCTTTTTTTTTTTTTTTAATATGTACATGTATATATCTACATATATTGGAAAGTTTAAAGCAAGCTGTGAAAGCAACTTTTCCCATATGGTCTAGCGGTTAGGATTCCTGGTTTTCACCCAGGCGGCCCGGGTTCGACTCCCGGTATGGGAATGAGCATTTTCCTAAGCTTGCAACTACATTGAAAGACCCTCTGAATTAAGATAGCGCTCAAAAAGTTCATAAAAGTATCATTCAGGCTTGCCGTCTACAAGAGCACCTTTGCTTTTTCATCAAGAATGCCGTGACCCGGATTCGAACCGGGGTTGCTGCGGCCACAACGCAGAGTACTAACCACTATACGATCACGGCGACATTCACGAGCCAGGTAGGAGTCGAACCTACAATCTTCTGATCCGTAGTCAGACGCGTTATCCATTGCGCCACTGGCCCTGTGTGAGAGGTTGCCACTAATCATGCTCCCCATTTTGGACTTTTGCTACGCTCGCAGCCATATTCAAAGACCTCAACACGGTTGCTTTTAGCCCCTAGCCAAAACCCTTCTGCCTTGTTTGCTACCTTTCCATATTATCCAGTATCGTTTCGGTATTGAATGGCAAAGAGCAGTGCCTATCCAGTTAAGGCGGAGGGAAAAAACAAGGATAGATCCATGCCCCGTGTGAGGATCGAACTCACGACCTTCAGATTATGAGACTGACGCGCTACCTACTGCGCTAACGAGGCATCTTGCGTGTGATTGGTTGTTGCCGTCCAGAGATAAGATGGAATTCTGTAAGCACAAAACTTCTTTTTTTTTTTTTAAATATGTACATGTATATATCTACATATATTGGAAAGTTTAAAGCAAGCTGTGAAAGCAACTTTTCCCATATGGTCTAGCGGTTAGGATTCATGGTTTTCACCCAGGCGGCCCGGGTTCGACTCCCGGTATGGGAATGAGTGTTTTGCTAAGCTTGTGCCTGCATTCAAAGGCCTGCACCTTTCTTGCAGAATTAAGCGGCTTAGTTTGCAGATGCTCTTGGCAGCCAAAAATGCTGCGCTAACGAGGCCACTTGCAAGTGGTTGTTGATGCCATCCATGCTTAAAAATGAGTTTTCAAATCATGAAACTGATTTTTTTTCTACTTATTACTGAAAAAGGGTCTCAGCGGTTCCCATATGGTCTAGCGGTTAGGATTCCTGGTTCTCACCCAGGCGGCCCGGGTTCGACTCCCGGTATGGGAATGAGCATTTTCCTAAGCTTGCAACTACATCGAAAGACCCTCTGAATTAAGATAGCGCTCAAAAAGTTCATAAAAGTATCATTCAGGCTTGCCGTCTACAAGAGCACCTTTGCTTTTTCATCAAGAATGCCGTGACCCGGATTCGAACCGGGGTTGCTGCGGCCACAACGCAGAGTACTAACCACTATACGATCACGGCGACATTCACGAGCCAGGTAGGAGTCGAACCTACAATCTTCTGATCCGTAGTCAGACGCGTTATCCATTGCGCCACTGGCCCTGTGTGAGAGGTTGCCACTAATCATGCTCCCCATTTTGGACTTTTGCTACGCTCGCAGCCATATTCAAAGACCTCAACACGGTTGCTTTTAGCCCCTAGCCAAAACCCTTCTGCCTTGTTTGCTACCTTTCCATATTATCCAGTATCGTTTCGGTATTGAATGGCAAAGAGCAGTGCCTATCCAGTTAAGGCGGAGGGAAAAAACAAGGATAGATCCATGCCCCGTGTGAGGATCGTACTCACGACCTTCAGATTATGAGACTGACGCGCTACCTACTGCGCTAACGAGGCATCTTGCGTGTGATTGGTTGTTGCCGTCCAGAGATAAGATGGAATTCTGTAAGCACAAAACTTCTTTTTTTTTTTTTTTAATATGTACATGTATATATCTACATATATTGGAAAGTTTAAAGCAAGCTGTGAAAGCAACTTTTCCCATATGGTCTAGCGGTTAGGATTCCTGGTTTTCACCCAGGCGGCCCGGGTTCGACTCCCGGTATGGGAATGAGTGTTTTGCTAAGCTTGTGCCTGCATTCAAAGGCCTGCACCTTTCTTGCAGAATTAAGCGGCTTAGTTTGCAGATGCTCTTGGCAGCCAAAAATGCTGCGCTAACGAGGCCACTTGCAAGTGGTTGTTGATGCCATCCATGCTTAAAAATGAGTTTTCAAATCATGAAACTGATTTTTTGTCTACTTATTACTGAAAAAGGGTCTCAGCGGTTCCCATATGGTCTAGCGGTTAGGATTCCTGGTTCTCACCCAGGCGGCCTGGGTTCGACTCCCGGTATGGGAATGAGCATTTTCCTAAGCTTGCAACTACATCGAAAGACCCTCTGAATTAAGATAGCGCTCAAAAAGTTCATAAAAGTATCATTCAGGCTTGCCGTCTACAAGAGCACCTTTGCTTTTTCATCAAGAATGCCGTGACCCGGATTCGAACCGGGGTTGCTGCGGCCACAACGCAGAGTACTAACCACTATACGATCACGGCGACATTCACGAGCCAGGTAGGAGTCGAACCTACAATCTTCTGATCCGTAGTCAGACGCGTTATCCATTGCGCCACTGGCCCTGTGTGAGAGGTTGCCACTAATCATGCTCCCCATTTTGGACTTTTGCTACGCTCGCAGCCATATTCAAAGACCTCAACACGGTTGCTTTTAGCCCCTAGCCAAAACCCTTCTGCCTTGTTTGCTACCTTTCCATATTATCCAGTATCGTTTCGGTATTGAATGGCAAAGAGCAGTGCCTATCCAGTTAAGGCGGAGGGAAAAAACAAGGATAGATCCATGCCCCGTGTGAGGATCGAACTCACGACCTTCAGATTATGAGACTGACGCGCTACCTACTGCGCTAACGAGGCATCTTACGTGTGATTGGTTGTTGCCGTCCAGAGATAAGATGGAATTGGAATTCTGTAAGCACAAAACTTCTTTTTTTTTTTTTTTTTTAATATGTACATGTATATATCTACATATATTGGAAAGTTTAAAGCAAGCTGTGAAAGCAGCTTTTCCCATATGGTCTAGCGGTTAGGATTCCTGGTTCTCACCCAGGCGGCCCAGGTTTGACTCCCGGTATGGGAATGAGCATTTTCCTAAGCTTGCAACTACATTGAAAGACCCTCTGAATTAAGATAGCGCTCAAAAAGTTCATAAAAGTATCATTCAGGCTTGCCGTCTACAAGAGCACCTTTGCTTTTTCATCAAGAATGCCGTGACCCGGATTCGAACCGGGGTTGCTGCGGCCACAACGCAGAGTACTAACCACTATACGATCACGGCGACATTCACGAGCCAGGTAGGAGTCGAACCTACAATCTTCTGATCCGTAGTCAGACGCGTTATCCATTGCGCCACTGGCCCTGTGTGAGAGGTTGCCACTAATCATGCTCCCCATTTTGGACTTTTGCTACGCTCGCAGCCATATTCAAAGACCTCAACACGGTTGCTTTTAGCCCCTAGCCAAAACCCTTCTGCCTTGTTTGCTACCTTTCCATATTATCCAGTATCGTTTCGGTATTGAATGGCAAAGAGCAGTGCCTATCCAGTTAAGGCGGAGGGAAAAAACAAGGATAGATCCATGCCCCGTGTGAGGATCGAACTCACGACCTTCAGATTATGAGACTGACGCGCTACCTACTGCGCTAACGAGGCATCTTGCGTGTGATTGGTTGTTGCCGTCCAGAGATAAGATGGAATTCTGTAAGCACAAAACTTCTTTTTTTTTTTTTTAAATATGTACATGTATATATCTACATATATTGGAAAGTTTAAAGCAAGCTGTGAAAGCAACTTTTCCCATATGGTCTAGCGGTTAGGATTCATGGTTTTCACCCAGGCGGCCCGGGTTCGACTCCCGGTATGGGAATGAGTGTTTTGCTAAGCTTGTGCCTGCATTCAAAGGCCTGCACCTTTCTTGCAGAATTAAGCGGCTTAGTTTGCAGATGCTCTTGGCAGCCAAAAATGCTGCGCTAACGAGGCCACTTGCAAGTGGTTGTTGATGCCATCCATGCTTAAAAATGAGTTTTCAAATCATGAAACTGATTTTTTTTCTACTTATTACTGAAAAAGGGTCTCAGCGGTTCCCATATGGTCTAGCGGTTAGGATTCCTGGTTCTCACCCAGGCGGCCCGGGTTCGACTCCCGGTATGGGAATGAGCATTTTCCTAAGCTTGCAACTACATCGAAAGACCCTCTGAATTAAGATAGCGCTCAAAAAGTTCATAAAAGTATCATTCAGGCTTGCCGTCTACAAGAGCACCTTTGCTTTTTCATCAAGAATGCCGTGACCCGGATTCGAACCGGGGTTGCTGCGGCCACAACGCAGAGTACTAACCACTATACGATCACGGCGACATTCACGAGCCAGGTAGGAGTCGAACCTACAATCTTCTGATCCGTAGTCAGACGCGTTATCCATTGCGCCACTGGCCCTGTGTGAGAGGTTGCCACTAATCATGCTCCCCATTTTGGACTTTTGCTACGCTCGCAGCCATATTCAAAGACCTCAACACGGTTGCTTTTAGCCCCTAGCCAAAACCCTTCTGCCTTGTTTGCTACCTTTCCATATTATCCAGTATCGTTTCGGTATTGAATGGCAAAGAGCAGTGCCTATCCAGTTAAGGCGGAGGGAAAAAACAAGGATAGATCCATGCCCCGTGTGAGGATCGTACTCACGACCTTCAGATTATGAGACTGACGCGCTACCTACTGCGCTAACGAGGCATCTTGCGTGTGATTGGTTGTTGCCGTCCAGAGATAAGATGGAATTCTGTAAGCACAAAACTTCTTTTTTTTTTTTTTTAATATGTACATGTATATATCTACATATATTGGAAAGTTTAAAGCAAGCTGTGAAAGCAACTTTTCCCATATGGTCTAGCGGTTAGGATTCCTGGTTTTCACCCAGGCGGCCCGGGTTCGACTCCCGGTATGGGAATGAGTGTTTTGCTAAGCTTGTGCCTGCATTCAAAGGCCTGCACCTTTCTTGCAGAATTAAGCGGCTTAGTTTGCAGATGCTCTTGGCAGCCAAAAATGCTGCGCTAACGAGGCCACTTGCAAGTGGTTGTTGATGCCATCCATGCTTAAAAATGAGTTTTCAAATCATGAAACTGATTTTTTGTCTACTTATTACTGAAAAAGGGTCTCAGCGGTTCCCATATGGTCTAGCGGTTAGGATTCCTGGTTCTCACCCAGGCGGCCTGGGTTCGACTCCCGGTATGGGAATGAGCATTTTCCTAAGCTTGCAACTACATCGAAAGACCCTCTGAATTAAGATAGCGCTCAAAAAGTTCATAAAAGTATCATTCAGGCTTGCCGTCTACAAGAGCACCTTTGCTTTTTCATCAAGAATGCCGTGACCCGGATTCGAACCGGGGTTGCTGCGGCCACAACGCAGAGTACTAACCACTATACGATCACGGCGACATTCACGAGCCAGGTAGGAGTCGAACCTACAATCTTCTGATCCGTAGTCAGACGCGTTATCCATTGCGCCACTGGCCCTGTGTGAGAGGTTGCCACTAATCATGCTCCCCATTTTGGACTTTTGCTACGCTCGCAGCCATATTCAAAGACCTCAACACGGTTGCTTTTAGCCCCTAGCCAAAACCCTTCTGCCTTGTTTGCTACCTTTCCATATTATCCAGTATCGTTTCGGTATTGAATGGCAAAGAGCAGTGCCTATCCAGTTAAGGCGGAGGGAAAAAACAAGGATAGATCCATGCCCCGTGTGAGGATCGAACTCACGACCTTCAGATTATGAGACTGACGCGCTACCTACTGCGCTAACGAGGCATCTTACGTGTGATTGGTTGTTGCCGTCCAGAGATAAGATGGAATTGGAATTCTGTAAGCACAAAACTTCTTTTTTTTTTTTTTTTTTAATATGTACATGTATATATCTACATATATTGGAAAGTTTAAAGCAAGCTGTGAAAGCAGCTTTTCCCATATGGTCTAGCGGTTAGGATTCCTGGTTTTCACCCAGGCGGCCTGGGTTCGACTCCCGGTATGGGAATGAGTGTTTTGCTAAGCTTGTGCCTGCATTCAAAGGCCTGCACCTTTCTTGCAGAATTAAGCGGCTTAGTTTGCAGATGCTCTTGGCAGCCAAAAATGCTGCGCTAACGAGGCCACTTGCAAGTGGTTGTTGATGCCATCCATGCTTAAAAATGAGTTTTCAAATCATGAAACTGATTTTTTTTCTACTTATTACTGAAAAAGGGTCTCAGCGGTTCCCATATGGTCTAGCGGTTAGGATTCCTGGTTCTCACCCAGGCGGCCCGGGTTCGACTCCCGGTATGGGAATGAGCATTTTCCTAAGCTTGCAACTACATCGAAAGACCCTCTGAATTAAGATAGCGCTCAAAAAGTTCATAAAAGTATCATTCAGGCTTGCCGTCTACAAGAGCACCTTTGCTTTTTCATCAAGAATGCCGTGACCCGGATTCGAACCGGGGTTGCTGCAGCCACAACGCAGAGTACTAACCACTATACGATCACGGCGACATTCACGAGCCAGGTAGGAGTCGAACCTACAATCTTCTGATCCGTAGTCAGACGCGTTATCCATTGCGCCACTGGCCCTGTGTGAGAGGTTGCCACTAATCATGCTCCCCATTTTGGACTTTTGCTACGCTCGCAGCCATATTCAAAGACCTCAACACGGTTGCTTTTAGCCCCTAGCCAAAACCCTTCTGCCTTGTTTGCTACCTTTCCATATTATCCAGTATCGTTTCGGTATTGAATGGCAAAGAGCAGTGCCTATCCAGTTAAGGCGGAGGGAAAAAACAAGGATAAATCCATGCCCCGTGTGAGGATCGAACTCACGACCTTCAGATTATGAGACTGACGCGCTACCTACTGCGCTAACGAGGCATCTTGCGTGTGATTGGTTGTTGCCGTCCAGAGATAAGATGGAATTCTGTAAGCACAAAACTTCTTTTTTTTTATTTTTAATATGTACATGTATATATCTACATATATTGGAAAGTTTAAAGCAAGCTGTGAAAGCAACTTTTCCCATATGGTCTAGCGGTTAGGATTCCTGGTTTTCACCCAGGCGGCCCGGGTTCGACTCCCGGTATGGGAATGAGTGTTTTGCTAAGCTTGTGCCTGCATTCAAAGGCCTGCACCTTTCTTGCAGAATTAAGCGGCTTAGTTTGCAGATGCTCTTGGCAGCCAAAAATGCTGCGCTAACGAGGCCACTTGCAAGTGGTTGTTGATGCCATCCATGCTTAAAAATGAGTTTTCAAATCATGAAACTGATTTTTTTTCTACTTATTACTGAAAAAGGGTCTCAGCGGTTCCCATATGGTCTAGCGGTTAGGATTCCTGGTTCTCACCCAGGCGGCCCGGGTTCGACTCCCGGTATGGGAATGAGCATTTTCCTAAGCTTGCAACTACATCGAAAGACCCTCTGAATTAAGATAGCGCTCAAAAAGTTCATAAAAGTATCATTCAGGCTTGCCATCTACAAGAGCACCTTTGCTTTTTCATCAAGAATGCCGTGACCCGGATTCGAACCGGGGTTGCTGCGGCCACAACGCAGAGTACTAACCACTATACGATCACGGCGACATTCACGAGCCAGGTAGGAGTCGAACCTACAATCTTCTGATCCGTAGTCAGACGCGTTATCCATTGCGCCACTGGCCCTGTGTGAGAGGTTGCCACTAATCATGCTCCCCATTTTGGACTTTTGCTACGCTCGCAGCCATATTCAAAGACCTCAACACGGTTGCTTTTAGCCCCTAGCCAAAACCCTTCTGCCTTGTTTGCTACCTTTCCATATTATCCAGTATCGTTTCGGTATTGAATGGCAAAGAGCAGTGCCTATCCAGTTAAGGCGGAGGGAAAAAACAAGGATAGATCCATGCCCCGTGTGAGGATCGAACTCACGACCTTCAGATTATGAGACTGACGCGCTACCTACTGCGCTAACGAGGCATCTTGCGTGTGATTGGTTGTTGCCGTCCAGAGATAAGATGGAATTCTGTAAGCACAAAACTTCTTTTTTTTTTTTAATATGTACATGTATATATCTACATATATTGGAAAGTTTAAAGCAAGCTGTGAAAGCAACTTTTCCCATATGGTCTAGCGGTTAGGATTCATGGTTTTCACCCAGGCGGCCCGGGTTCGACTCCCGGTATGGGAATGAGTGTTTTGCTAAGCTTGTGCCTGCATTCAAAGGCCTGCACCTTTCTTGCAGAATTAAGCGGCTTAGTTTGCAGATGCTCTTGGCAGCCAAAAATGCTGCGCTAACGAGGCCACTTGCAAGTGGTTGTTGATGCCATCCATGCTTAAAAATGAGTTTTCAAATCATGAAACTGATTTTTTTTCTACTTATTACTGAAAAAGGGTCTCAGCGGTTCCCATATGGTCTAGCGGTTAGGATTCCTGGTTCTCACCCAGGCGGCCCGGGTTCGACTCCCGGTATGGGAAAGAGCATTTTCCTAAGCTTGCAACTACATCGAAAGACCCTCTGAATTAAGATAGCGCTCAAAAAGTTCATAAAAGTATCATTCAGGCTTGCCGTCTACAAGAGCACCTTTGCTTTTTCATCAAGAATGCCGTGAACAGGATTCGAACCGGGGTTGCTGCGGCCACAACGCAGAGTACTAACCACTATACGATCACGGCGACATTCACGAGCCAGGTAGGAGTCGAACCTACAATCTTCTGATCCGTAGTCAGACGCGTTATCCATTGCGCCACTGGCCCTGTGTGAGAGGTTGCCACTAATCATGCTCCCCATTTTGGACTTTTGCTACGCTCGCAGCCATATTCAAAGACCTCAACACGGTTGCTTTTAGCCCCTAGCCAAAACCCTTCTGCCTTGTTTGCTACCTTTCCATATTATCCAGTATCGTTTCGGTATTGAATGGCAAAGAGCAGTGCCTATCCAGTTAAGGCGGAGGGAAAAAACAAGGATAGATCCATGCCCCGTGTGAGGATCGAACTCACGACCTTCAGATTATGAGACTGACGCGCTACCTACTGCGCTAACGAGGCATCTTGCGTGTGATTGGTTGTTGCCGTCCAGAGATAAGATGGAATTCTGTAAGCACAAAACTTCTTTTTTTTTTTTTTTTTTTTTTTTGTTTTTTAATATGTACATGTATATATCTACATATATTGGAAAGTTTAAAGCACGCTGTGAAAGCAACTTTTCCCATATGGTCTAGCGGTTAGGATTCCTGGTTTTCACCCAGGCGGCCTGGGTTCGACTCCCGGTATGGGAATGAGTGTTTTGCTAAGCTTGTGCCTGCATTCAAAGGCCTGCACCTTTCTTGCAGAATTAAGCGGCTTAGTTTGCAGATGCTCTTGGCAGCCAAAAATGCTGCGCTAACGAGGCCACTTGCAAGTGGTTGTTGATGCCATCCATGCTTAAAAATGAGTTTTCAAATCATGAAACTGATTTTTTTTCTACTTATTACTGAAAAAGGGTCTCAGCGGTTCCCATATGGTCTAGCGGTTAGGATTCCTGGTTCTCACCCAGGCGGCCCGGGTTCGACTCCCGGTATGGGAATGAGCATTTTCCTAAGCTTGCAACTACATCGAAAGACCCTCTGAATTAAGATAGCGCTCAAAAAGTTCATAAAAGTATCATTCAGGCTTACCGTCTACAAGAGCACCTTTGCTTTTTCATCAAGAATGCCGTGACCCGGATTCGAACCGGGGTTGCTGCGGCCACAACGCAGAGTACTAACCACTATACGATCACGGCGACATTCACGAGCCAGGTAGGAGTCGAACCTACAATCTTCTGATCCGTAGTCAGACGCGTTATCCATTGCGCCACTGGCCCTGTGTGAGAGGTTGCCACTAATCATGCTCCCCATTTTGGACTTTTGCTACGCTCGCAGCAATATTCAAAGACCTCAACACGGTTGCTTTTAGCCCCTAGCCAAAACCCTTCTGCCTTGTTTGCTACCTTTCCATATTATCCAGTATCGTTTCGGTATTGAATGGCAAAGAGCAGTGCCTATCCAGTTAAGGCGGAGGGAAAAAACAAGGATAGATCCATGCCCCGTGTGAGGATCGAACTCACGACCTTCAGATTATGAGACTGACGCGCTACCTACTGCGCTAACGAGGCATCTTGCGTGTGATTGGTTGTTGCCGTCCAGAGATAAGATGGAATTCTAAAAGCACAAAACTTCTTTTTTTTTTTTTTTTTTTTTTTGTTTTTTAATATGTACATGTATTGGAAAGTTTAAAGCAAGCTGTGAAAGCAACTTTTCCCATATGGTCTAGCGGTTAGGATTCCTGGTTTTCACCCAGGCGGCCCGGGTTCGACTCCCGGTATGGGAATGAGTGTTTTGCTAAGCTTGTGCCTGCATTCAAAGGCCTGCACCTTTCTTGCAGAATTAAGCGGCTTAGTTTGCAGATGCTCTTGGCAGCCAAAAATGCTGCGCTAACGAGGCCACTTGCAAGTGGTTGTTGATGCCATCCATGCTTAAAAATGAGTTTTCAAATCATGAAACTGATTTTTTTTCTACTTATTACTGAAAAAGGGTCTCAGCGGTTCCCATATGGTCTAGCGGTTAGGATTCCTGGTTCTCACCCAGGCGGCCCGGGTTCGACTCCCGGTATGGGAATGAGCATTTTCCTAAGCTTGCAACTACATCGAAAGACCCTCTGAATTAAGATAGCGCTCAAAAAGTTCATAAAAGTATCATTCAGGCTTACCGTCTACAAGAGCACCTTTGCTTTTTCATCAAGAATGCCGTGACCCGGATTCGAACCGGGGTTGCTGCGGCCACAACGCAGAGTACTAACCAC
>NC_089838.1:307120842-307143342 GCF_035609145.1 Eleutherodactylus coqui | reverse complement strand
CACTTGCAAGTGGTTGTTGATGCCATCCATGCTTAAAAATGAGTTTTCAAATCATGAAACTGATTTTTTGTCTACTTATTACTGAAAAAGGGTCTCAGCGGTTCCCATATGGTCTAGCGGTTAGGATTCCTGGTTCTCACCCAGGCGGCCCGGGTTCGACTCCCGGTATGGGAATGAGCATTTTCCTAAGCTTGCAACTACATCGAAAGACCCTCTGAATTAAGATAGCGCTCAAAAAGTTCATAAAAGTATCATTCAGGCTTGCCGTCTACAAGAGCACCTTTGCTTTTTCATCAAGAATGCCGTGACCCGGATTCGAACCGGGGTTGCTGCGGCCACAACGCAGAGTACTAACCACTATACGATCACGGCGACATTCACGAGCCAGGTAGGAGTCGAACCTACAATCTTCTGATCCGTAGTCAGACGCGTTATCCATTGCGCCACTGGCCCTGTGTGAGAGGTTGCCACTAATCATGCTCCCCATTTTGGACTTTTGCTACGCTCGCAGCCATATTCAAAGACCTCAACACGGTTGCTTTTAGCCCCTAGCCAAAACCCTTCTGCCTTGTTTGCTACCTTTCCATATTATCCAGTATCGTTTCGGTATTGAATGGCAAAGAGCAGTGCCTATCCAGTTAAGGCGGAGGGAAAAAACAAGGATAAATCCATGCCCCGTGTGAGGATCGAACTCACGACCTTCAGATTATGAGACTGACGCGCTACCTACTGCGCTAACGAGGCATCTTGCGTGTGATTGGTTGTTGCCGTCCAGAGATAAGATGGAATTCTGTAAGCACAAAACTTCTTTTTTTTTATTTTTAATATGTACATGTATATATCTACATATATTGGAAAGTTTAAAGCAAGCTGTGAAAGCAACTTTTCCCATATGGTCTAGCGGTTAGGATTCCTGGTTTTCACCCAGGCGGCCTGGGTTCGACTCCCGGTATGGGAATGAGTGTTTTGCTAAGCTTGTGCCTGCATTCAAAGGCCTGCACCTTTCTTGCAGAATTAAGCGGCTTAGTTTGCAGATGCTCTTGGCAGCCAAAAATGCTGCGCTAACGAGGCCACTTGCAAGTGGTTGTTGATGCCATCCATGCTTAAAAATGAGTTTTCAAATCATGAAACTGATTTTTTTTCTACTTATTACTGAAAAAGGGTCTCAGCGGTTCCCATATGGTCTAGCGGTTAGGATTCCTGGTTCTCACCCAGGCGGCCCGGGTTCGACTCCCGGTATGGGAATGAGCATTTTCCTAAGCTTGCAACTACATCGAAAGACCCTCTGAATTAAGATAGCGCTCAAAAAGTTCATAAAAGTATCATTCAGGCTTGCCGTCTACAAGAGCACCTTTGCTTTTTCATCAAGAATGCCGTGACCCGGATTCGAACCGGGGTTGCTGCAGCCACAACGCAGAGTACTAACCACTATACGATCACGGCGACATTCACGAGCCAGGTAGGAGTCGAACCTACAATCTTCTGATCCGTAGTCAGACGCGTTATCCATTGCGCCACTGGCCCTGTGTGAGAGGTTGCCACTAATCATGCTCCCCATTTTGGACTTTTGCTACGCTCGCAGCCATATTCAAAGACCTCAACACGGTTGCTTTTAGCCCCTAGCCAAAACCCTTCTGCCTTGTTTGCTACCTTTCCATATTATCCAGTATCGTTTCGGTATTGAATGGCAAAGAGCAGTGCCTATCCAGTTAAGGCGGAGGGAAAAAACAAGGATAAATCCATGCCCCGTGTGAGGATCGAACTCACGACCTTCAGATTATGAGACTGACGCGCTACCTACTGCGCTAACGAGGCATCTTGCGTGTGATTGGTTGTTGCCGTCCAGAGATAAGATGGAATTCTGTAAGCACAAAACTTCTTTTTTTTTATTTTTAATATGTACATGTATATATCTACATATATTGGAAAGTTTAAAGCAAGCTGTGAAAGCAACTTTTCCCATATGGTCTAGCGGTTAGGATTCCTGGTTTTCACCCAGGCGGCCCGGGTTCGACTCCCGGTATGGGAATGAGTGTTTTGCTAAGCTTGTGCCTGCATTCAAAGGCCTGCACCTTTCTTGCAGAATTAAGCGGCTTAGTTTGCAGATGCTCTTGGCAGCCAAAAATGCTGCGCTAACGAGGCCACTTGCAAGTGGTTGTTGATGCCATCCATGCTTAAAAATGAGTTTTCAAATCATGAAACTGATTTTTTTTCTACTTATTACTGAAAAAGGGTCTCAGCGGTTCCCATATGGTCTAGCGGTTAGGATTCCTGGTTCTCACCCAGGCGGCCCGGGTTCGACTCCCGGTATGGGAATGAGCATTTTCCTAAGCTTGCAACTACATCGAAAGACCCTCTGAATTAAGATAGCGCTCAAAAAGTTCATAAAAGTATCATTCAGGCTTGCCATCTACAAGAGCACCTTTGCTTTTTCATCAAGAATGCCGTGACCCGGATTCGAACCGGGGTTGCTGCGGCCACAACGCAGAGTACTAACCACTATACGATCACGGCGACATTCACGAGCCAGGTAGGAGTCGAACCTACAATCTTCTGATCCGTAGTCAGACGCGTTATCCATTGCGCCACTGGCCCTGTGTGAGAGGTTGCCACTAATCATGCTCCCCATTTTGGACTTTTGCTACGCTCGCAGCCATATTCAAAGACCTCAACACGGTTGCTTTTAGCCCCTAGCCAAAACCCTTCTGCCTTGTTTGCTACCTTTCCATATTATCCAGTATCGTTTCGGTATTGAATGGCAAAGAGCAGTGCCTATCCAGTTAAGGCGGAGGGAAAAAACAAGGATAGATCCATGCCCCGTGTGAGGATCGAACTCACGACCTTCAGATTATGAGACTGACGCGCTACCTACTGCGCTAACGAGGCATCTTGCGTGTGATTGGTTGTTGCCGTCCAGAGATAAGATGGAATTCTGTAAGCACAAAACTTCTTTTTTTTTTTAATATGTACATGTATATATCTACATATATTGGAAAGTTTAAAGCAAGCTGTGAAAGCAACTTTTCCCATATGGTCTAGCGGTTAGGATTCATGGTTTTCACCCAGGCGGCCCGGGTTCGACTCCCGGTATGGGAATGAGTGTTTTGCTAAGCTTGTGCCTGCATTCAAAGGCCTGCACCTTTCTTGCAGAATTAAGCGGCTTAGTTTGCAGATGCTCTTGGCAGCCAAAAATGCTGCGCTAACGAGGCCACTTGCAAGTGGTTGTTGATGCCATCCATGCTTAAAAATGAGTTTTCAAATCATGAAACTGATTTTTTTTCTACTTATTACTGAAAAAGGGTCTCAGCGGTTCCCATATGGTCTAGCGGTTAGGATTCCTGGTTCTCACCCAGGCGGCCCGGGTTCGACTCCCGGTATGGGAAAGAGCATTTTCCTAAGCTTGCAACTACATCGAAAGACCCTCTGAATTAAGATAGCGCTCAAAAAGTTCATAAAAGTATCATTCAGGCTTGCCGTCTACAAGAGCACCTTTGCTTTTTCATCAAGAATGCCGTGAACAGGATTCGAACCGGGGTTGCTGCGGCCACAACGCAGAGTACTAACCACTATACGATCACGGCGACATTCACGAGCCAGGTAGGAGTCGAACCTACAATCTTCTGATCCGTAGTCAGACGCGTTATCCATTGCGCCACTGGCCCTGTGTGAGAGGTTGCCACTAATCATGCTCCCCATTTTGGACTTTTGCTACGCTCGCAGCCATATTCAAAGACCTCAACACGGTTGCTTTTAGCCCCTAGCCAAAACCCTTCTGCCTTGTTTGCTACCTTTCCATATTATCCAGTATCGTTTCGGTATTGAATGGCAAAGAGCAGTGCCTATCCAGTTAAGGCGGAGGGAAAAAACAAGGATAGATCCATGCCCCGTGTGAGGATCGAACTCACGACCTTCAGATTATGAGACTGACGCGCTACCTACTGCGCTAACGAGGCATCTTGCGTGTGATTGGTTGTTGCCGTCCAGAGATAAGATGGAATTCTGTAAGCACAAAACTTCTTTTTTTTTTTTTTTTTTTTTTTTGTTTTTTAATATGTACATGTATATATCTACATATATTGGAAAGTTTAAAGCAAGCTGTGAAAGCAACTTTTCCCATATGGTCTAGCGGTTAGGATTCCTGGTTTTCACCCAGGCGGCCTGGGTTCGACTCCCGGTATGGGAATGAGTGTTTTGCTAAGCTTGTGCCTGCATTCAAAGGCCTGCACCTTTCTTGCAGAATTAAGCGGCTTAGTTTGCAGATGCTCTTGGCAGCCAAAAATGCTGCGCTAACGAGGCCACTTGCAAGTGGTTGTTGATGCCATCCATGCTTAAAAATGAGTTTTCAAATCATGAAACTGATTTTTTTTCTACTTATTACTGAAAAAGGGTCTCAGCGGTTCCCATATGGTCTAGCGGTTAGGATTCCTGGTTCTCACCCAGGCGGCCCGGGTTCGACTCCCGGTATGGGAATGAGCATTTTCCTAAGCTTGCAACTACATCGAAAGACCCTCTGAATTAAGATAGCGCTCAAAAAGTTCATAAAAGTATCATTCAGGCTTACCGTCTACAAGAGCACCTTTGCTTTTTCATCAAGAATGCCGTGACCCGGATTCGAACCGGGGTTGCTGCGGCCACAACGCAGAGTACTAACCACTATACGATCACGGCGACATTCACGAGCCAGGTAGGAGTCGAACCTACAATCTTCTGATGCGTAGTCAGACGCGTTATCCATTGCGCCACTGGCCCTGTGTGAGAGGTTGCCACTAATCATGCTCCCCATTTTGGACTTTTGCTACGCTCGCAGCAATATTCAAAGACCTCAACACGGTTGCTTTTAGCCCCTAGCCAAAACCCTTCTGCCTTGTTTGCTACCTTTCCATATTATCCAGTATCGTTTCGGTATTGAATGGCAAAGAGCAGTGCCTATCCAGTTAAGGCGGAGGGAAAAAACAAGGATAGATCCATGCCCCGTGTGAGGATCGAACTCACGACCTTCAGATTATGAGACTGACGCGCTACCTACTGCGCTAACGAGGCATCTTGCGTGTGATTGGTTGTTGCCGTCCAGAGATAAGATGGAATTCTAAAAGCACAAAACTTCTTTTTTTTTTTTTTCTTTTTTTTTGTTTTTTAATATGTACATGTATATATCTACATATATTGGAAAGTTTAAAGCAAGCTGTGAAAGCAACTTTTCCCATATGGTCTAGCGGTTAGGATTCCTGGTTTTCACCCAGGCGGCCCGGGTTCGACTCCCGGTATGGGAATGAGTGTTTTGCTAAGCTTGTGCCTGCATTCAAAGGCCTGCACCTTTCTTGCAGAATTAAGCGGCTTAGTTTGCAGATGCTCTTGGCAGCCAAAAATGCTGCGCTAACGAGGCCACTTGCAAGTGGTTGTTGATGCCATCCATGCTTAAAAATGAGTTTTCAAATCATGAAACTGATTTTTTTTCTACTTATTACTGAAAAAGGGTCTCAGCGGTTCCCATATGGTCTAGCGGTTAGGATTCCTGGTTCTCACCCAGGCGGCCCGGGTTCGACTCCCGGTATGGGAATGAGCATTTTCCTAAGCTTGCAACTACATCGAAAGACCCTCTGAATTAAGATAGCGCTCAAAAAGTTCATAAAAGTATCATTCAGGCTTGCCGTCTACAAGAGCACCTTTGCTTTTTCATCAAGAATGCCGTGACCCGGATTCGAACCGGGGTTGCTGCGGCCACAACGCAGAGTACTAACCACTATACGATCACGGCGACATTCACGAGCCAGGTAGGAGTCGAACCTACAATCTTCTGATCCGTAGTCAGACGCGTTATCCATTGCGCCACTGGCCCTGTGTGAGAGGTTGCCACTAATCATGCTCCCCATTTTGGACTTTTGCTACGCTCGCAGCCATATTCAAAGACCTCAACACGGTTGCTTTTAGCCCCTAGCCAAAACCCTTCTGCCTTGTTTGCTACCTTTCCATATTATCCAGTATCGTTTCGGTATTGAATGGCAAAGAGCAGTGCCTATCCAGTTAAGGCGGAGGGAAAAAACAAGGATAGATCCATGCCCCGTGTGAGGATCGAACTCACGACCTTCAGATTATGAGACTGACGCGCTACCTACTGCGCTAACGAGGCATCTTGCGTGTGATTGGTTGTTGCCGTCCAGAGATAAGATGGAATTCTGTAAGCACAAAACTTCTTTTTTTTTATTTTTAATTTGTACATGTATATATCTACATATATTGGAAAGTTTAAAGCAAGCTGTGAAAGCAACTTTTCCCATATGGTCTAGCGGTTAGGATTCCTGGTTTTCACCCAGGCGGCCCGGGTTCGACTCCCGGTATGGGAATGAGTGTTTTGCTAAGCTTGTGCCTGCATTCAAAGGCCTGCACCTTTCTTGCAGAATTAAGCGGCTTAGTTTGCAGATGCTCTTGGCAGCCAAAAATGCTGCGCTAACGAGGCCACTTGCAAGTGGTTGTTGATGCCATCCATGCTTAAAAATGAGTTTTCAAATCATGAAACTGATTTTTTTTCTACTTATTACTGAAAAAGGGTCTCAGCGGTTCCCATATGGTCTAGCGGTTAGGATTCCTGGTTCTCACCCAGGCGGCCCGGGTTCGACTCCCGGTATGGGAATGAGCATTTTCCTAAGCTTGCAACTACATCGAAAGACCCTCTGAATTAAGATAGCGCTCAAAAAGTTCATAAAAGTATCATTCAGGCTTGCCATCTACAAGAGCACCTTTGCTTTTTCATCAAGAATGCCGTGACCCGGATTCGAACCGGGGTTGCTGCGGCCACAACGCAGAGTACTAACCACTATACGATCACAGCGACATTCACGAGCCAGGTAGGAGTCGAACCTACAATCTTCTGATCCGTAGTCAGACGCGTTATCCATTGCGCCACTGGCCCTGTGTGAGAGGTTGCCACTAATCATGCTCCCCATTTTGGACTTTTGCTACGCTCGCAGCCATATTCAAAGACCTCAACACGGTTGCTTTTAGCCCCTAGCCAAAACCCTTCTGCCTTGTTTGCTACCTTTCCATATTATCCAGTATCGTTTCGGTATTGAATGGCAAAGAGCAGTGCCTATCCAGTTAAGGCGGAGGGAAAAAACAAGGATAGATCCATGCCCCGTGTGAGGATCGAACTCACGACCTTCAGATTATGAGACTGACGCGCTACCTACTGCGCTAACGAGGCATCTTGCGTGTGATTGGTTGTTGCCGTCCAGAGATAAGATGGAATTCTGTAAGCACAAAACTTCTTTTTTTTTTTTTTTTTTTTTTTTTTTTTAATATGTACATGTATATATCTACATATATTGGAAAGTTTAAAGCAAGCTGTGAAAGCAACTTTTCCCATATGGTCTAGCGGTTAGGATTCCTGGTTTTCACCCAGGCGGCCCGGGTTCGACTCCCGGTATGGGAATGAGTGTTTTGCTAAGCTTGTGCCTGCATTCAAAGGCCTGCACCTTTCTTGCAGAATTAAGCGGCTTAGTTTGCAGATGCTCTTGGCAGCCAAAAATGCTGCGCTAACGAGGCCACTTGCAAGTGGTTGTTGATGCCATCCATGCTTAAAAATGAGTTTTCAAATCATGAAACTGATTTTTTTTCTACTTATTACTGAAAAAGGGTCTCAGCGGTTCCCATATGGTCTAGCGGTTAGGATTCCTGGTTCTCACCCAGGCGGCCTAGGTTCGACTCCCGGTATGGGAATGAGCATTTTCCTAAGCTTGCAACTACATCGAAAGACCCTCTGAATTAAGATAGCGCTCAAAAAGTTCATAAAAGTATCATTCAGGCTTGCCGTCTACAAGAGCACCTTTGCTTTTTCATCAAGAATGCCGTGACCCGGATTCGAACCGGGGTTGCTGCGGCCACAACGCAGAGTACTAACCACTATACGATCACGGCGACATTCACGAGCCAGGTAGGAGTCGAACCTACAATCTTCTGATCCGTAGTCAGACGCGTTATCCATTGCGCCACTGGCCCTGTGTGAGAGGTTGCCACTAATCATGCTCCCCATTTTGGACTTTTGCTACGCTCGCAGCCATATTCAAAGACCTCAACACGGTTGCTTTTAGCCCCTAGCCAAAACCCTTCTGCCTTGTTTGCTACCTTTCCATATTATCCAGTATCGTTTCGGTATTGAATGGCAAAGAGCAGTGCCTATCCAGTTAAGGCGGAGGGAAAAAACAAGGATAGATCCATGCCCCGTGTGAGGATCGAACTCACGACCTTCAGATTATGAGACTGACGCGCTACCTACTGCGCTAACGAGGCATCTTGCGTGTGATTGGTTGTTGCCGTCCAGAGATAAGATGGAATTCTGTAAGCACAAAACTTCTTTTTTTTTTTTTTTTTTTTTTTTTTAATATGTACATGTATATATCTACATATATTGGAAAGTTTAAAGCAAGCTGTGAAAGCAACTTTTCCCATATGGTCTAGCGGTTAGGATTCCTGGTTTTCACCCAGGCGGCCCGGGTTCGACTCCCGGTATGGGAATGAGTGTTTTGCTAAGCTTGTGCCTGCATTCAAAGGCCTGCACCTTTCTTGCAGAATTAAGCGGCTTAGTTTGCAGATGCTCTTGGCAGCCAAAAATGCTGCGCTAACGAGGCCACTTGCAAGTGGTTGTTGATGCCATCCATGCTTAAAAATGAGTTTTCAAATCATGAAACTGATTTTTTTTCTACTTATTACTGAAAAAGGGTCTCAGCGGTTCCCATATGGTCTAGCGGTTAGGATTCCTGGTTCTCACCCAGGCGGCCTGGGTTCGACTCCCGGTATGTGAATGAGCATTTTCCTAAGCTTGCAACTACATCGAAAGACCCTCTGAATTAAGATAGCGCTCAAAAAGTTCATAAAACTATCATTCAGGCTTGCAGTCTACAAGAGCACCTTTGCTTTTTCATCAAGAATGCCGTGACCCGGATTCGAACCGGGGTTGCTGCGGCCACAACGCAGAGTACTAACCACTATACGATCACGGCGACATTCACGAGCCAGGTAGGAGTCGAACCTACAATCTTCTGATCCGTAGTCAGACGCGTTATCCATTGCGCCACTGGCCCTGTGTGAGAGGTTGCCACTAATCATGCTCCCCATTTTGGACTTTTGCTACGCTCGCAGCCATATTCAAAGACCTCAACACGGTTGCTTTTAGCCCCTAGCCAAAACCCTTCTGCCTTGTTTGCTACCTTTCCATATTATCCAGTATCGTTTCGGTATTGAATGGCAAAGAGCAGTGCCTATCCAGTTAAGGCGGAGGGAAAAAACAAGGATAGATCCATGCCCCGTGTGAGGATCGAACTCACGACCTTCAGATTATGAGACTGACGCGCTACCTACTGCGCTAACGAGGCATCTTGCGTGTGATTGGTTGTTGCCGTCCAGAGATAAGATGGAATTCTGTAAGCACAAAACTTCTTTTTTTTTTTTTTAAATATGTACATGTATATATCTACATATATTGGAAAGTTTAAAGCAAGCTGTGAAAGCAACTTTTCCCATATGGTCTAGCGGTTAGGATTCCTGGTTCTCACCCAGGCGGCCCGGGTTCGACTCCCGGTATGGGAATGAGCATTTTCCTAAGCTTGCAACTACATCGAAAGACCCTCTGAATTAAGATAGCGCTCAAAAAGTTCATAAAAGTATCATTCAGGCTTACCGTCTACAAGAGCACCTTTGCTTTTTCATCAAGAATGCCGTGACCCGGATTCGAACCGGGGTTGCTGCGGCCACAACGCAGAGTACTAACCACTATACGATCACGGCGACATTCACGAGCCAGGTAGGAGTCGAACCTACAATCTTCTGATCCGTAGTCAGACGCGTTATCCATTGCGCCACTGGCCCTGTGTGAGAGGTTGCCACTAATCATGCTCCCCATTTTGGACTTTTGCTACGCTCGCAGCCATATTCAAAGACCTCAACACGGTTGCTTTTAGCCCCTAGCCAAAACCCTTCTGCCTTGTTTGCTACCTTTCCATATTATCCAGTATCGTTTCGGTATTGAATGGCAAAGAGCAGTGCCTATCCAGTTAAGGCGGAGGGAAAAAACAAGGATAGATCCATGCCCCGTGTGAGGATCGAACTCACGACCTTCAGATTATGAGACTGATGCGCTACCTACTGCGCTAACGAGGCATCTTGCGTGTGATTGGTTGTTGCCGTCCAGAGATAAGATGGAATTCTGTAAGCACAAAACTTATTTTTTTTTTTTTAATATGTACATGTATATATCTACATATATTGGAAAGTTTAAAGCAAGCTGTGAAAGCAACTTTTCCCATATGGTCTAGCGGTTAGGATTCCTGGTTTTCACCCAGGCGGCCCGGGTTCGACTCCCGGTATGGGAATGAGTGTTTTGCTAAGCTTGTGCCTGCATTCAAAGGCCTGCACCTTTCTTGCAGAATTAAGCGGCTTAGTTTGCAGATGCTCTTGGCAGCCAAAAATGCTGCGCTAACGAGGCCACTTGCAAGTGGTTGTTGATGCCATCCATGCTTAAAAATGAGTTTTCAAATCATGAAACTGATTTTTTTTCTACTTATTACTGAAAAAGGGTCTCAGCGGTTCCCATATGGTCTAGCGGTTAGGATTCCTGGTTCTCACCCAGGCGGCCCGGGTTCGACTCCCGGTATGGGAATGAGCATTTTCCTAAGCTTGCAACTACATCGAAAGACCCTCTGAATTAAGATAGCGCTCAAAAAGTTCATAAAAGTATCATTCAGGCTTGCCGTCTACAAGAGCACCTTTGCTTTTTCATCAAGAATGCCGTGACCCGGATTCGAACCGGGGTTGCTGCGGCCACAACGCAGAGTACTAACCACTATACGATCACGGCGACATTCACGAGCCAGGTAGGAGTCGAACCTACAATCTTCTGATCCGTAGTCAGACGCGTTATCCATTGCGCCACTGGCCCTGTGTGAGAGGTTGCCACTAATCATGCTCCCCATTTTGGACTTTTGCTACGCTCGCAGCCATATTCAAAGACCTCAACACGGTTGCTTTTAGCCCCTAGCCAAAACCCTTCTGCCTTGTTTGCTACCTTTCCATATTATCCAGTATCGTTTCGGTATTGAATGGCAAAGAGCAGTGCCTATCCAGTTAAGGCGGAGGGAAAAAACAAGGATAGATCCATGCCCCGTGTGAGGATCGAACTCACGACCTTCAGATTATGAGACTGACGCGCTACCTACTGCGCTAACGAGGCATCTTGCGTGTGATTGGTTGTTGCCGTCCAGAGATAAGATGGAATTCTGTAAGCACAAAACTTCTTTTTTTTTATTTTTAATTTGTACATGTATATATCTACATATATTGGAAAGTTTAAAGCAAGCTGTGAAAGCAACTTTTCCCATATGGTCTAGCGGTTAGGATTCCTGGTTTTCACCCAGGCGGCCCGGGTTCGACTCCCGGTATGGGAATGAGTGTTTTGCTAAGCTTGTGCCTGCATTCAAAGGCCTGCACCTTTCTTGCAGAATTAAGCGGCTTAGTTTGCAGATGCTCTTGGCAGCCAAAAATGCTGCGCTAACGAGGCCACTTGCAAGTGGTTGTTGATGCCATCCATGCTTAAAAATGAGTTTTCAAATCATGAAACTGATTTTTTTTCTACTTATTACTGAAAAAGGGTCTCAGCGGTTCCCATATGGTCTAGCGGTTAGGATTCCTGGTTCTCACCCAGGCGGCCCGGGTTCGACTCCCGGTATGGGAATGAGCATTTTCCTAAGCTTGCAACTACATCGAAAGACCCTCTGAATTAAGATAGCGCTCAAAAAGTTCATAAAAGTATCATTCAGGCTTGCCATCTACAAGAGCACCTTTGCTTTTTCATCAAGAATGCCGTGACCCGGATTCGAACCGGGGTTGCTGCGGCCACAACGCAGAGTACTAACCACTATACGATCACGGCGACATTCACGAGCCAGGTAGGAGTCGAACCTACAATCTTCTGATCCGTAGTCAGACGCGTTATCCATTGCGCCACTGGCCCTGTGTGAGAGGTTGCCACTAATCATGCTCCCCATTTTGGACTTTTGCTACGCTCGCAGCCATATTCAAAGACCTCAACACGGTTGCTTTTAGCCCCTAGCCAAAACCCTTCTGCCTTGTTTGCTACCTTTCCATATTATCCAGTATCGTTTCGGTATTGAATGGCAAAGAGCAGTGCCTATCCAGTTAAGGCGGAGGGAAAAAACAAGGATAGATCCATGCCCCGTGTGAGGATCGAACTCAGGACCTTCAGATTATGAGACTGACGCGCTACCTACTGCGCTAACGAGGCATCTTGCGTGTGATTGGTTGTTGCCGTCCAGAGATAAGATGGAATTCTGTAAGCACAAAACTTCTTTTTTTTTTTAATATGTACATGTATATATCTACATATATTGGAAAGTTTAAAGCAAGCTGTGAAAGCAACTTTTCCCATATGGTCTAGCGGTTAGGATTCCTGGTTTTCACCCAGGCGGCCCGGGTTCGACTCCCGGTATGGGAATGAGTGTTTTGCTAAGCTTGTGCCTGCATTCAAAGGCCTGCACCTTTCTTGCAGAATTAAGCGGCTTAGTTTGCAGATGCTCTTGGAAGCCAAAAATGCTGCGCTAACGAGGCCACTTGCAAGTGGTTGTTGATGCCATCCATGCTTAAAAATGAGTTTTCAAATCATGAAACTGATTTTTTTTCTACTTATTACTGAAAAAGGGTCTCAGCGGTTCCCATATGGTCTAGCGGTTAGGATTCCTGGTTCTCACCCAGGCGGCCCGGGTTCGACTCCCGGTATGGGAATGAGCATTTTCCTAAGCTTGCAACTACATCGAAAGACCCTCTGAATTAAGATAGCGCTCAAAAAGTTCATAAAACTATCATTCAGGCTTGCAGTCTACAAGAGCACCTTTGCTTTTTCATCAAGAATGCCGTGACCCGGATTCGAACCGGGGTTGCTGCGGCCACAACGCAGAGTACTAACCACTATACGATCACGGCGACATTCACGAGCCAGGTAGGAGTCGAACCTACAATCTTCTGATCCGTAGTCAGACGCGTTATCCATTGCGCCACTGGCCCTGTGTGAGAGGTTGCCACTAATCATGCTCCCCATTTTGGACTTTTGCTACGCTCGCAGCCATATTCAAAGACCTCAACACGGTTGCTTTTAGCCCCTAGCCAAAACCCTTCTGCCTTGTTTGCTACCTTTCCATATTATCCAGTATCGTTTCGGTATTGAATGGCAAAGAGCAGTGCCTATCCAGTTAAGGCGGAGGGAAAAAACAAGGATAGATCCATGCCCCGTGTGAGGATCGAACTCACGACCTTCAGATTATGAGACTGACGCGCTACCTACTGCGCTAACGAGGCATCTTGCGTGTGATTGGTTGTTGCCGTCCAGAGATAAGATGGAATTCTGTAAGCACAAAACTTCTTTTTTTTTTTTTTAAATATGTACATGTATATATCTACATATATTGGAAAGTTTAAAGCAAGCTGTGAAAGCAACTTTTCCCATATGGTCTAGCGGTTAGGATTCCTGGTTCTCACCCAGGCGGCCCGGGTTCGACTCCCGGTATGGGAATGAGCATTTTCCTAAGCTTGCAACTACATCGAAAGACCCTCTGAATTAAGATAGCGCTCAAAAAGTTCATAAAAGTATCATTCAGGCTTACCGTCTACAAGAGCACCTTTGCTTTTTCATCAAGAATGCCGTGACCCGGATTCGAACCGGGGTTGCTGCGGCCACAACGCAGAGTACTAACCACTATACGATCACGGCGACATTCACGAGCCAGGTAGGAGTCGAACCTACAATCTTCTGATCCGTAGTCAGACGCGTTATCCATTGCGCCACTGGCCCTGTGTGAGAGGTTGCCACTAATCATGCTCCCCATTTTGGACTTTTGCTACGCTCGCAGCCATATTCAAAGACCTCAACACGGTTGCTTTTAGCCCCTAGCCAAAACCCTTCTGCCTTGTTTGCTACCTTTCCATATTATCCAGTATCGTTTCGGTATTGAATGGCAAAGAGCAGTGCCTATCCAGTTAAGGCGGAGGGAAAAAACAAGGATAGATCCATGCCCCGTGTGAGGATCGAACTCACGACCTTCAGATTATGAGACTGATGCGCTACCTACTGCGCTAACGAGGCATCTTGCGTGTGATTGGTTGTTGCCGTCCAGAGATAAGATGGAATTCTGTAAGCACAAAACTTCTTTTTTTTTTTTTAATATGTACATGTATATATCTACATATATTGGAAAGTTTAAAGCAAGCTGTGAAAGCAACTTTTCCCATATGGTCTAGCGGTTAGGATTCCTGGTTTTCACCCAGGCGGCCCGGGTTCGACTCCCGGTATGGGAATGAGTGTTTTGCTAAGCTTGTGCCTGCATTCAAAGGCCTGCACCTTTCTTGCAGAATTAAGCGGCTTAGTTTGCAGATGCTCTTGGCAGCCAAAAATGCTGCGCTAACGAGGCCACTTGCAAGTGGTTGTTGATGCCATCCATGCTTAAAAATGAGTTTTCAAATCATGAAACTGATTTTTTTTCTACTTATTACTGAAAAAGGGTCTCAGCGGTTCCCATATGGTCTAGCGGTTAGGATTCCTGGTTCTCACCCAGGCGGCCTAGGTTCGACTCCCGGTATGGGAATGAGCATTTTCCTAAGCTTGCAACTACATCGAAAGACCCTCTGAATTAAGATAGCGCTCAAAAAGTTCATAAAAGTATCATTCAGGCTTGCCGTCTACAAGAGCACCTTTGCTTTTTCATCAAGAATGCCGTGACCCGGATTCGAACCGGGGTTGCTGCGGCCACAACGCAGAGTACTAACCACTATACGATCACGGCGACATTCACGAGCCAGGTAGGAGTCGAACCTACAATCTTCTGATCCGTAGTCAGACGCGTTATCCAGTGCGCCACTGGCCCTGTGTGAGAGGTTGCCACTAATCATGCTCCCCATTTTGGACTTTTGCTACGCTCGCAGCCATATTCAAAGACCTCAACACGGTTGCTTTTAGCCCCTAGCCAAAACCCTTCTGCCTTGTTTGCTACCTTTCCATATTATCCAGTATCGTTTCGGTATTGAATGGCAAAGAGCAGTGCCTATCCAGTTAAGGCGGAGGGAAAAAACAAGGATAGATCCATGCCCCGTGTGAGGATCGAACTCACGACCTTCAGATTATGAGACTGACGCGCTACCTACTGCGCTAACGAGGCATCTTGCGTGTGATTGGTTGTTGCCGTCCAGAGATAAGATGGAATTCTGTAAGCACAAAACTTCTTTTTTTTTATTTTTAATTTGTACATGTATATATCTACATATATTGGAAAGTTTAAAGCAAGCTGTGAAAGCAACTTTTCCCATATGGTCTAGCGGTTAGGATTCCTGGTTTTCACCCAGGCGGCCCGGGTTCGACTCCCGGTATGGGAATGAGTGTTTTGCTAAGCTTGTGCCTGCATTCAAAGGCCTGCACCTTTCTTGCAGAATTAAGCGGCTTAGTTTGCAGATGCTCTTGGCAGCCAAAAATGCTGCGCTAACGAGGCCACTTGCAAGTGGTTGTTGATGCCATCCATGCTTAAAAATGAGTTTTCAAATCATGAAACTGATTTTTTTTCTACTTATTACTGAAAAAGGGTCTCAGCGGTTCCCATATGGTCTAGCGGTTAGGATTCCTGGTTCTCACCCAGGCGGCCCGGGTTCGACTCCCGGTATGGGAATGAGCATTTTCCTAAGCTTGCAACTACATCGAAAGACCCTCTGAATTAAGATAGCGCTCAAAAAGTTCATAAAAGTATCATTCAGGCTTACCGTCTACAAGAGCACCTTTGCTTTTTCATCAAGAATGCCGTGACCCGGATTCGAACCGGGGTTGCTGCGGCCACAACGCAGAGTACTAACCACTATACGATCACGGCGACATTCACGAGCCAGGTAGGAGTCGAACCTACAATCTTCTGATCCGTAGTCAGACGCGTTATCCATTGCGCCACTGGCCCTGTGTGAGAGGTTGCCACTAATCATGCTCCCCATTTTGGACTTTTGCTACGCTCGCAGCCATATTCAAAGACCTCAACACGGTTGCTTTTAGCCCCTAGCCAAAACCCTTCTGCCTTGTTTGCTACCTTTCCATATTATCCAGTATCGTTTCGGTATTGAATGGCAAAGAGCAGTGCCTATCCAGTTAAGGCGGAGGGAAAAAACAAGGATAGATCCATGCCCCGTGTGAGGATCGAACTCACGACCTTCAGATTATGAGACTGATGCGCTACCTACTGCGCTAACGAGGCATCTTGCGTGTGATTGGTTGTTGCCGTCCAGAGATAAGATGGAATTCTGTAAGCACAAAACTTCTTTTTTTTTTTTTAATATGTACATGTATATATCTACATATATTGGAAAGTTTAAAGCAAGCTGTGAAAGCAACTTTTCCCATATGGTCTAGCGGTTAGGATTCCTGGTTTTCACCCAGGCGGCCCGGGTTCGACTCCCGGTATGGGAATGAGTGTTTTGCTAAGCTTGTGCCTGCATTCAAAGGCCTGCACCTTTCTTGCAGAATTAAGCGGCTTAGTTTGCAGATGCTCTTGGCAGCCAAAAATGCTGCGCTAACGAGGCCACTTGCAAGTGGTTGTTGATGCCATCCATGCTTAAAAATGAGTTTTCAAATCATGAAACTGATTTTTTTTCTACTTATTACTGAAAAAGGGTCTCAGCGGTTCCCATATGGTCTAGCGGTTAGGATTCCTGGTTCTCACCCAGGCGGCCCGGGTTCGACTCCCGGTATGGGAATGAGCATTTTCCTAAGCTTGCAACTACATCGAAAGACCCTCTGAATTAAGATAGCGCTCAAAAAGTTCATAAAAGTATCATTCAGGCTTGCCGTCTACAAGAGCACCTTTGCTTTTTCATCAAGAATGCCGTGACCCGGATTCGAACCGGGGTTGCTGCGGCCACAACGCAGAGTACTAACCACTATACGATCACGGCGACATTCACGAGCCAGGTAGGAGTCGAACCTACAATCTTCTGATCCGTAGTCAGACGCGTTATCCATTGCGCCACTGGCCCTGTGTGAGAGGTTGCCACTAATCATGCTCCCCATTTTGGACTTTTGCTACGCTCGCAGCCATATTCAAAGACCTCAACACGGTTGCTTTTAGCCCCTAGCCAAAACCCTTCTGCCTTGTTTGCTACCTTTCCATATTATCCAGTATCGTTTCGGTATTGAATGGCAAAGAGCAGTGCCTATCCAGTTAAGGCGGAGGGAAAAAACAAGGATAGATCCATGCCCCGTGTGAGGATCGAACTCACGACCTTCAGATTATGAGACTGACGCGCTACCTACTGCGCTAACGAGGCATCTTGCGTGTGATTGGTTGTTGCCGTCCAGAGATAAGATGGAATTCTGTAAGCACAAAACTTCTTTTTTTTTATTTTTAATTTGTACATGTATATATCTACATATATTGGAAAGTTTAAAGCAAGCTGTGAAAGCAACTTTTCCCATATGGTCTAGCGGTTAGGATTCCTGGTTTTCACCCAGGCGGCCCGGGTTCGACTCCCGGTATGGGAATGAGTGTTTTGCTAAGCTTGTGCCTGCATTCAAAGGCCTGCACCTTTCTTGCAGAATTAAGCGGCTTAGTTTGCAGATGCTCTTGGCAGCCAAAAATGCTGCGCTAACGAGGCCACTTGCAAGTGGTTGTTGATGCCATCCATGCTTAAAAATGAGTTTTCAAATCATGAAACTGATTTTTTTTCTACTTATTACTGAAAAAGGGTCTCAGCGGTTCCCATATGGTCTAGCGGTTAGGATTCCTGGTTCTCACCCAGGCGGCCCGGGTTCGACTCCCGGTATGGGAATGAGCATTTTCCTAAGCTTGCAACTACATCGAAAGACCCTCTGAATTAAGATAGCGCTCAAAAAGTTCATAAAAGTATCATTCAGGCTTGCCATCTACAAGAGCACCTTTGCTTTTTCATCAAGAATGCCGTGACCCGGATTCGAACCGGGGTTGCTGCGGCCACAACGCAGAGTACTAACCACTATACGATCACGGCGACATTCACGAGCCAGGTAGGAGTCGAACCTACAATCTTCTGATCCGTAGTCAGACGCGTTATCCATTGCGCCACTGGCCCTGTGTGAGAGGTTGCCACTAATCATGCTCCCCATTTTGGACTTTTGCTACGCTCGCAGCCATATTCAAAGACCTCAACACGGTTGCTTTTAGCCCCTAGCCAAAACCCTTCTGCCTTGTTTGCTACCTTTCCATATTATCCAGTATCGTTTCGGTATTGAATGGCAAAGAGCAGTGCCTATCCAGTTAAGGCGGAGGGAAAAAACAAGGATAGATCCATGCCCCGTGTGAGGATCGAACTCACGACCTTCAGATTATGAGACTGACGCGCTACCTACTGCGCTAACGAGGCATCTTGCGTGTGATTGGTTGTTGCCGTCCAGAGATAAGATGGAATTCTGTAAGCACAAAACTTCTTTTTTTTTTTTTAATATGTACATGTATATATCTACATATATTGGAAAGTTTAAAGCAAGCTGTGAAAGCAACTTTTCCCATATGGTCTAGCGGTTAGGATTCCTGGTTTTCACCCAGGCGGCCCGGGTTCGACTCCCGGTATGGGAATGAGTGTTTTGCTAAGCTTGTGCCTACATTCAAAGGCCTGCACCTTTCTTGCAGAATTAAGCGGCTTAGTTTGCAGATGCTCTTGGCAGCCAAAAATGCTGCGCTAACGAGGCCACTTGCAAGTGGTTGTTGATGCCATCCATGCTTAAAAATGAGTTTTCAAATCATGAAACTGATTTTTTTTCTACTTATTACTGAAAAAGGGTCTCAGCGGTTCCCATATGGTCTAGCGGTTAGGATTCCTGGTTCTCACCCAGGCGGCCTGGGTTCGACTCCCGGTATGTGAATGAGCATTTTCCTAAGCTTGCAACTACATCGAAAGACCCTCTGAATTAAGATAGCGCTCAAAAAGTTCATAAAACTATCATTCAGGCTTGCAGTCTACAAGAGCACCTTTGCTTTTTCATCAAGAATGCCGTGACCCGGATTCGAACCGGGGTTGCTGCGGCCACAACGCAGAGTACTAACCACTATACGATCACGGCGACATTCACGAGCCAGGTAGGAGTCGAACCTACAATCTTCTGATCCGTAGTCAGACGCGTTATCCATTGCGCCACTGGCCCTGTGTGAGAGGTTGCCACTAATCATGCTCCCCATTTTGGACTTTTGCTACGCTCGCAGCCATATTCAAAGACCTCAACACGGTTGCTTTTAGCCCCTAGCCAAAACCCTTCTGCCTTGTTTGCTACCTTTCCATATTATCCAGTATCGTTTCGGTATTGAATGGCAAAGAGCAGTGCCTATCCAGTTAAGGCGGAGGGAAAAAACAAGGATAGATCCATGCCCCGTGTGAGGATCGAACTCACGACCTTCAGATTATGAGACTGACGCGCTACCTACTGCGCTAACGAGGCATCTTGCGTGTGATTGGTTGTTGCCGTCCAGAGATAAGATGGAATTCTGTAAGCACAAAACTTCTTTTTTTTTTTTTTAAATATGTACATGTATATATCTACATATATTGGAAAGTTTAAAGCAAGCTGTGAAAGCAACTTTTCCCATATGGTCTAGCGGTTAGGATTCCTGGTTCTCACCCAGGCGGCCCGGGTTCGACTCCCGGTATGGGAATGAGCATTTTCCTAAGCTTGCAACTACATCGAAAGACCCTCTGAATTAAGATAGCGCTCAAAAAGTTCATAAAAGTATCATTCAGGCTTGCCGTCTACAAGAGCACCTTTGCTTTTTCATCAAGAATGCCGTGACCCGGATTCGAACCGGGGTTGCTGCGGCCACAACGCAGAGTACTAACCACTATACGATCACGGCGACATTCACGAGCCAGGTAGGAGTCGAACCTACAATCTTCTGATCCGTAGTCAGACGCGTTATCCAGTGCGCCACTGGCCCTGTGTGAGAGGTTGCCACTAATCATGCTCCCCATTTTGGACTTTTGCTACGCTCGCAGCCATATTCAAAGACCTCAACACGGTTGCTTTTAGCCCCTAGCCAAAACCCTTCTGCCTTGTTTGCTACCTTTCCATATTATCCAGTATCGTTTCGGTATTGAATGGCAAAGAGCAGTGCCTATCCAGTTAAGGCGGAGGGAAAAAACAAGGATAGATCCATGCCCCGTGTGAGGATCGAACTCACGACCTTCAGATTATGAGACTGACGCGCTACCTACTGCGCTAACGAGGCATCTTGCGTGTGATTGGTTGTTGCCGTCCAGAGATAAGATGGAATTCTGTAAGCACAAAACTTCTTTTTTTTTTTTTAATATGTACATGTATATATCTACATATATTGGAAAGTTTAAAGCAAGCTGTGAAAGCAACTTTTCCCATATGGTCTAGCGGTTAGGATTCCTGGTTTTCACCCAGGCGGCCCGGGTTCGACTCCCGGTATGGGAATGAGTGTTTTGCTAAGCTTGTGCCTGCATTCAAAGGCCTGCACCTTTCTTGCAGAATTAAGCGGCTTAGTTTGCAGATGCTCTTGGCAGCCAAAAATGCTGCGCTAACGAGGCCACTTGCAAGTGGTTGTTGATGCCATCCATGCTTAAAAATGAGTTTTCAAATCATGAAACTGATTTTTTTTCTACTTATTACTGAAAAAGGGTCTCAGCGGTTCCCATATGGTCTAGCGGTTAGGATTCCTGGTTCTCACCCAGGCGGCCCGGGTTCGACTCCCGGTATGGGAATGAGCATTTTCCTAAGCTTGCAACTACATCGAAAGACCCTCTGAATTAAGATAGCGCTCAAAAAGTTCATAAAAGTATCATTCAGGCTTGCCGTCTACAAGAGCACCTTTGCTTTTTCATCAAGAATGCCGTGACCCGGATTCGAACCGGGGTTGCTGCGGCCACAACGCAGAGTACTAACCACTATACGATCACGGCGACATTCACGAGCCAGGTAGGAGTCGAACCTACAATCTTCTGATCCGTAGTCAGACGCGTTATCCATTGCGCCACTGGCCCTGTGTGAGAGGTTGCCACTAATCATGCTCCCCATTTTGGACTTTTGCTACGCTCGCAGCCATATTCAAAGACCTCAACACGGTTGCTTTTAGCCCCTAGCCAAAACCCTTCTGCCTTGTTTGCTACCTTTCCATATTATCCAGTATCGTTTCGGTATTGAATGGCAAAGAGCAGTGCCTATCCAGTTAAGGCGGAGGGAAAAAACAAGGATAGATCCATGCCCCGTGTGAGGATCGAACTCACGACCTTCAGATTATGAGACTGACGCGCTACCTACTGCGCTAACGAGGCATCTTGCGTGTGATTGGTTGTTGCCGTCCAGAGATAAGATGGAATTCTGTAAGCACAAAACTTTTTTTTTTTTTTTTTTTTTTTAATATGTACATGTATATATCTACATATATTGGAAAGTTTAAAGCAAGCTGTGAAAGCAACTTTTCCCATATGGTCTAGCGGTTAGGATTCCTGGTTTTCACCCAGGCGGCCCGGGTTCGACTCCCGGTATGGGAATGAGTGTTTTGCTAAGCTTGTGCCTGCATTCAAAGGCCTGCACCTTTCTTGCAGAATTAAGCGGCTTAGTTTGCAGATGCTCTTGGCAGCCAAAAATGCTGCGCTAACGAGGCCACTTGCAAGTGGTTGTTGATGCCATCCATGCTTAAAAATGAGTTTTCAAATCATGAAACTGATTTTTTTTCTACTTATTACTGAAAAAGGGTCTCAGCGGTTCCCATATGGTCTAGCGGTTAGGATTCCTGGTTCTCACCCAGGCGGCCCGGGTTTGACTCCCGGTATGGGAATGAACATTTTCCTAAGCTTGCAACTACATCGAAAGACCCTCTGAATTAAGATAGCGCTCAAAAAGTTCATAAAAGTATCATTCAGGCTTACCGTCTACAAGAGCACCTTTGCTTTTTCATCAAGAATGCCGTGACCCGGATTCGAACCGGGGTTGCTGCGGCCACAACGCAGAGTACTAACCACTATACGATCACGGCAGGTAGGAGTCGAACCTACAATCTTCTGATCCGTAGTCAGACGCGTTATCCATTGCGCCACTGGCCCTGTGTGAGAGGTTGCCACTAATCATGCTCCCCATTTTGGACTTTTGCTACGCTCGCAGCCATATTCAAAGACCTCAACACGGTTGCTTTTAGCCCCTAGCCAAAACCCTTCTGCCTTGTTTGCTACCTTTCCATATTATCCAGTATCGTTTCGGTATTGAATGGCAAAGAGCAGTGCCTATCCAGTTAAGGCGGAGGGAAAAAACAAGGATAGATCCATGCCCCGTGTGAGGATCGAACTCACGACCTTCAGATTATGAGACTGACGCGCTACCTACTGCGCTAACGAGGCATCTTGCGTGTGATTGGTTGTTGCCGTCCAGAGATAAGATGGAATTCTGTAAGCACAAAACTTCTTTTTTTTTTTTTTTTTTTTTTTTTTAATATG
>NC_089838.1:307110842-307118342 GCF_035609145.1 Eleutherodactylus coqui | reverse complement strand
GCGGTTAGGATTCCTGGTTCTCACCCAGGCGGCCCGGGTTCGACTCCCGGTGTGGGAATGAGCATTTTCCTAAGCTTGCAACTACATCGAAAGACCCTCTGAATTAAGATAGCGCTCAAAAAGTTCATAAAAGTATCATTCAGGCTTGCCGTCTACAAGAGCACCTTTGCTTTTTCATCAAGAATGCCGTGACCCGGATTCGAACCGGGGTTGCTGCGGCCACAACGCAGAGTACTAACCACTATACGATCACGGCGACATTCACGAGCCAGGTAGGAGTCGAACCTACAATCTTCTGATCCGTAGTCAGACGCGTTATCCATTGCGCCACTGGCCCTGTGTGAGAGGTTGCCACTAATCATGCTCCCCATTTTGGACTTTTGCTACGCTCGCAGCCATATTCAAAGACCTCAACACGGTTGCTTTTAGCCCCTAGCCAAAACCCTTCTGCCTTGTTTGCTACCTTTCCATATTATCCAGTATCGTTTCGGTATTGAATGGCAAAGAGCAGTGCCTATCCAGTTAAGGCGGAGGGAAAAAACAAGGATAGATCCATGCCCCGTGTGAGGATCGAACTCACGACCTTCAGATTATGAGACTGACGCGCTACCTACTGCGCTAACGAGGCATCTTGCGTGTGATTGGTTGTTGCCGTCCAGAGATAAGATGGAATTCTGTAAGCACAAAACTTCTTTTTTTTTTTTTTTTTTAATATGTACATGTATATATCTACATATATTGGAAAGTTTAAAGCAAGCTGTGAAAGCAGCTTTTCCCATATGGTCTAGCGGTTAGGATTCCTGGTTTTCACCCAGGCGGCCTGGGTTCGACTCCCGGTATGGGAATGAGTGTTTTGCTAAGCTTGTGCCTGCATTCAAAGGCCTGCACCTTTCTTGCAGAATTAAGCGGCTTAGTTTGCAGATGCTCTTGGCAGCCAAAAATGCTGCGCTAACGAGGCCACTTGCAAGTGGTTGTTGATGCCATCCATGCTTAAAAATGAGTTTTCAAATCATGAAACTGATTTTTTTTCTACTTATTACTGAAAAAGGGTCTCAGCGGTTCCCATATGGTCTAGCGGTTAGGATTCCTGGTTCTCACCCAGGCGGCCCGGGTTCGACTCCCGGTATGGGAATGAGCATTTTCCTAAGCTTGCAACTACATCGAAAGACCCTCTGAATTAAGATAGCGCTCAAAAAGTTCATAAAAGTATCATTCAGGCTTGCCGTCTACAAGAGCACCTTTGCTTTTTCATCAAGAATGCCGTGACCCGGATTCGAACCGGGGTTGCTGCAGCCACAACGCAGAGTACTAACCACTATACGATCACGGCGACATTCACGAGCCAGGTAGGAGTCGAACCTACAATCTTCTGATCCGTAGTCAGACGCGTTATCCATTGCGCCACTGGCCCTGTGTGAGAGGTTGCCACTAATCATGCTCCCCATTTTGGACTTTTGCTACGCTCGCAGCCATATTCAAAGACCTCAACACGGTTGCTTTTAGCCCCTAGCCAAAACCCTTCTGCCTTGTTTGCTACCTTTCCATATTATCCAGTATCGTTTCGGTATTGAATGGCAAAGAGCAGTGCCTATCCAGTTAAGGCGGAGGGAAAAAACAAGGATAGATCCATGCCCCGTGTGAGGATCGAACTCACGACCTTCAGATTATGAGACTGACGCGCTACCTACTGCGCTAACGAGGCATCTTGCGTGTGATTGGTTGTTGCCGTCCAGAGATAAGATGGAATTCTGTAAGCACAAAACTTCTTTTTTTTTTTAATATGTACATGTATATATCTACATATATTGGAAAGTTTAAAGCAAGCTGTGAAAGCAACTTTTCCCATATGGTCTAGCGGTTAGGATTCCTGGTTTTCACCCAGGCGGCCCGGGTTCGACTCCCGGTATGGGAATGAGTGTTTTGCTAAGCTTGTGCCTGCATTCAAAGGCCTGCACCTTTCTTGCAGAATTAAGCGGCTTAGTTTGCAGATGCTCTTGGCAGCCAAAAATGCTGCGCTAACGAGGCCACTTGCAAGTGGTTGTTGATGCCATCCATGCTTAAAAATGAGTTTTCAAATCATGAAACTGATTTTTTTTCTACTTATTACTGAAAAAGGGTCTCAGCGGTTCCCATATGGTCTAGCGGTTAGGATTCCTGGTTCTCACCCAGGCGGCCCGGGTTCGACTCCCGGTATGGGAATGAGCATTTTCCTAAGCTTGCAACTACATCGAAAGACCCTCTGAATTAAGATAGCGCTCAAAAAGTTCATAAAAGTATCATTCAGGCTTGCCGTCTACAAGAGCACCTTTGCTTTTTCATCAAGAATGCCGTGAACAGGATTCGAACCGGGGTTGCTGCGGCCACAACGCAGAGTACTAACCACTATACGATCACGGCGACATTCACGAGCCAGGTAGGAGTCGAACCTACAATCTTCTGATCCGTAGTCAGACGCGTTATCCATTGCGCCACTGGCCCTGTGTGAGAGGTTGCCACTAATCATGCTCCCCATTTTGGACTTTTGCTACGCTCGCAGCCATATTCAAAGACCTCAACACGGTTGCTTTTAGCCCCTAGCCAAAACCCTTCTGCCTTGTTTGCTACCTTTCCATATTATCCAGTATCGTTTCGGTATTGAATGGCAAAGAGCAGTGCCTATCCAGTTAAGGCGGAGGGAAAAAACAAGGATAGATCCATGCCCCGTGTGAGGATCGAACTCACGACCTTCAGATTATGAGACTGACGCGCTACCTACTGCGCTAACGAGGCATCTTGCGTGTGATTGGTTGTTGCCGTCCAGAGATAAGATGGAATTCTGTAAGCACAAAACTTCTTTTTTTTTTTTTTTTTTTTTTTTTGTTTTTTAATATGTACATGTATATATCTACATATATTGGAAAGTTTAAAGCAAGCTGTGAAAGCAACTTTTCCCATATGGTCTAGCGGTTAGGATTCCTGGTTTTCACCCAGGCGGCCTGGGTTCGACTCCCGGTATGGGAATGAGTGTTTTGCTAAGCTTGTGCCTGCATTCAAAGGCCTGCACCTTTCTTGCAGAATTAAGCGGCTTAGTTTGCAGATGCTCTTGGCAGCCAAAAATGCTGCGCTAACGAGGCCACTTGCAAGTGGTTGTTGATGCCATCCATGCTTAAAAATGAGTTTTCAAATCATGAAACTGATTTTTTTTCTACTTATTACTGAAAAAGGGTCTCAGCGGTTCCCATATGGTCTAGCGGTTAGGATTCCTGGTTCTCACCCAGGCGGCCCGGGTTCGACTCCCGGTATGGGAATGAGCATTTTCCTAAGCTTGCAACTACATCGAAAGACCCTCTGAATTAAGATAGCGCTCAAAAAGTTCATAAAAGTATCATTCAGGCTTACCGTCTACAAGAGCACCTTTGCTTTTTCATCAAGAATGCCGTGACCCGGATTCGAACCGGGGTTGCTGCGGCCACAACGCAGAGTACTAACCACTATACGATCACGGCGACATTCACGAGCCAGGTAGGAGTCGAACCTACAATCTTCTGATCCGTAGTCAGACGCGTTATCCATTGCGCCACTGGCCCTGTGTGAGAGGTTGCCACTAATCATGCTCCCCATTTTGGACTTTTGCTACGCTCGCAGCAATATTCAAAGACCTCAACACGGTTGCTTTTAGCCCCTAGCCAAAACCCTTCTGCCTTGTTTGCTACCTTTCCATATTATCCAGTATCGTTTCGGTATTGAATGGCAAAGAGCAGTGCCTATCCAGTTAAGGCGGAGGGAAAAAACAAGGATAGATCCATGCCCCGTGTGAGGATCGAACTCACGACCTTCAGATTATGAGACTGACGCGCTACCTACTGCGCTAACGAGGCATCTTGCGTGTGATTGGTTGTTGCCGTCCAGAGATAAGATGGAATTCTAAAAGCACAAAACTTCTTTTTTTTTTTTTTCTTTTTTTTTGTTTTTTAATATGTACATGTATATATCTACATATATTGGAAAGTTTAAAGCAAGCTGTGAAAGCAACTTTTCCCATATGGTCTAGCGGTTAGGATTCCTGGTTTTCACCCAGGCGGCCCGGGTTCGACTCCCGGTATGGGAATGAGTGTTTTGCTAAGCTTGTGCCTGCATTCAAAGGCCTGCACCTTTCTTGCAGAATTAAGCGGCTTAGTTTGCAGATGCTCTTGGCAGCCAAAAATGCTGCGCTAACGAGGCCACTTGCAAGTGGTTGTTGATGCCATCCATGCTTAAAAATGAGTTTTCAAATCATGAAACTGATTTTTTTTCTACTTATTACTGAAAAAGGGTCTCAGCGGTTCCCATATGGTCTAGCGGTTAGGATTCCTGGTTCTCACCCAGGCGGCCCGGGTTCGACTCCCGGTATGGGAATGAGCATTTTCCTAAGCTTGCAACTACATCGAAAGACCCTCTGAATTAAGATAGCGCTCAAAAAGTTCATAAAAGTATCATTCAGGCTTGCCGTCTACAAGAGCACCTTTGCTTTTTCATCAAGAATGCCGTGACCCGGATTTGAACCGGGGTTGCTGCGGCCACAACGCAGAGTACTAACCACTATACGATCACGGCGACATTCACGAGCCAGGTAGGAGTCGAACCTACAATCTTCTGATCCGTAGTCAGACGCGTTATCCATTGCGCCACTGGCCCTGTGTGAGAGGTTGCCACTAATCATGCTCCCCATTTTGGACTTTTGCTACGCTCGCAGCCATATTCAAAGACCTCAACACGGTTGCTTTTAGCCCCTAGCCAAAACCCTTCTGCCTTGTTTGCTACCTTTCCATATTATCCAGTATCGTTTCGGTATTGAATGGCAAAGAGCAGTGCCTATCCAGTTAAGGCGGAGGGAAAAAACAAGGATAGATCCATGCCCCGTGTGAGGATCGAACTCACGACCTTCAGATTATGAGACTGACGCGCTACCTACTGCGCTAACGAGGCATCTTGCGTGTGATTGGTTGTTGCCGTCCAGAGATAAGATGGAATTCTGTAAGCACAAAACTTCTTTTTTTTTATTTTTAATTTGTACATGTATATATCTACATATATTGGAAAGTTTAAAGCAAGCTGTGAAAGCAACTTTTCCCATATGGTCTAGCGGTTAGGATTCCTGGTTTTCACCCAGGCGGCCCGGGTTCGACTCCCGGTATGGGAATGAGTGTTTTGCTAAGCTTGTGCCTGCATTCAAAGGCCTGCACCTTTCTTGCAGAATTAAGCGGCTTAGTTTGCAGATGCTCTTGGCAGCCAAAAATGCTGCGCTAACGAGGCCACTTGCAAGTGGTTGTTGATGCCATCCATGCTTAAAAATGAGTTTTCAAATCATGAAACTGATTTTTTTTCTACTTATTACTGAAAAAGGGTCTCAGCGGTTCCCATATGGTCTAGCGGTTAGGATTCCTGGTTCTCACCCAGGCGGCCCGGGTTCGACTCCCGGTATGGGAATGAGCATTTTCCTAAGCTTGCAACTACATCGAAAGACCCTCTGAATTAAGATAGCGCTCAAAAAGTTCATAAAAGTATCATTCAGGCTTGCCATCTACAAGAGCACCTTTGCTTTTTCATCAAGAATGCCGTGACCCGGATTCGAACCGGGGTTGCTGCGGCCACAACGCAGAGTACTAACCACTATACGATCACGGCGACATTCACGAGCCAGGTAGGAGTCGAACCTACAATCTTCTGATCCGTAGTCAGACGCGTTATCCATTGCGCCACTGGCCCTGTGTGAGAGGTTGCCACTAATCATGCTCCCCATTTTGGACTTTTGCTACGCTCGCAGCCATATTCAAAGACCTCAACACGGTTGCTTTTAGCCCCTAGCCAAAACCCTTCTGCCTTGTTTGCTACCTTTCCATATTATCCAGTATCGTTTCGGTATTGAATGGCAAAGAGCAGTGCCTATCCAGTTAAGGCGGAGGGAAAAAACAAGGATAGATCCATGCCCCGTGTGAGGATCGAACTCACGACCTTCAGATTATGAGACTGACGCGCTACCTACTGCGCTAACGAGGCATCTTGCGTGTGATTGGTTGTTGCCGTCCAGAGATAAGATGGAATTCTGTAAGCACAAAACTTCTTTTTTTTTTTAATATGTACATGTATATATCTACATATATTGGAAAGTTTAAAGCAAGCTGTGAAAGCAACTTTTCCCATATGGTCTAGCGGTTAGGATTCCTGGTTTTCACCCAGGCGGCCCGGGTTCGACTCCCGGTATGGGAATGAGTGTTTTGCTAAGCTTGTGCCTGCATTCAAAGGCCTGCACCTTTCTTGCAGAATTAAGCGGCTTAGTTTGCAGATGCTCTTGGAAGCCAAAAATGCTGCGCTAACGAGGCCACTTGCAAGTGGTTGTTGATGCCATCCATGCTTAAAAATGAGTTTTCAAATCATGAAACTGATTTTTTTTCTACTTATTACTGAAAAAGGGTCTCAGCGGTTCCCATATGGTCTAGCGGTTAGGATTCCTGGTTCTCACCCAGGCGGCCCGGGTTCGACTCCCGGTATGGGAATGAGCATTTTCCTAAGCTTGCAACTACATCGAAAGACCCTCTGAATTAAGATAGCGCTCAAAAAGTTCATAAAAGTATCATTCAGGCTTGCCGTCTACAAGAGCACCTTTGCTTTTTCATCAAGAATGCCGTGACCCAGATTCGAACCGGGGTTGCTGCGGCCACAACGCAGAGTACTAACCACTATACGATCACGGCGACATTCACGAGCCAGGTAGGAGTCGAACCTACAATCTTCTGATCCGTAGTCAGACGCGTTATCCATTGCGCCACTGGCCCTGTGTGAGAGGTTGCCACTAATCATGCTCCCCATTTTGGACTTTTGCTACGCTCGCAGCCATATTCAAAGACCTCAACACGGTTGCTTTTAGCCCCTAGCCAAAACCCTTCTGCCTTGTTTGCTACCTTTCCATATTATCCAGTATCGTTTCGGTATTGAATGGCAAAGAGCAGTGCCTATCCAGTTAAGGCGGAGGGAAAAAACAAGGATAGATCCATGCCCCGTGTGAGGATCGAACTCACGACCTTCAGATTATGAGACTGACGCGCTACCTACTGCGCTAACGAGGCATCTTGCGTGTGATTGGTTGTTGCCGTCCAGAGATAAGATGGAATTCTGTAAGCACAAAACTTCTTTTTTTTTTTTTAATATGTACATGTATATATCTACATATATTGGAAAGTTTAAAGCAAGCTGTGAAAGCAACTTTTCCCATATGGTCTAGCGGTTAGGATTCCTGGTTTTCACCCAGGCGGCCCGGGTTCGACTCCCGGTATGGGAATGAGTGTTTTGCTAAGCTTGTGCCTACATTCAAAGGCCTGCACCTTTCTTGCAGAATTAAGCGGCTTAGTTTGCAGATGCTCTTGGCAGCCAAAAATGCTGCGCTAACGAGGCCACTTGCAAGTGGTTGTTGATGCCATCCATGCTTAAAAATGAGTTTTCAAATCATGAAACTGATTTTTTTTCTACTTATTACTGAAAAAGGGT